>NW_026735178.1:0-160000 GCF_949786415.1 Peromyscus eremicus | reverse complement strand
GAACTAGATATGGCCCGTGTGTGTAGGAAGCACAGTTCTTTTGTTCTGAGCAAGCTCACTGTTCTGACCCCATAGGAAACACAGTAGAGTAGAAGAGTGCCCTTTTCTCAAAAGCAGAGTGTGTTTCTTGTAAGACGAGCTAGTGTTTGTTTCCCAGTCCTAAATGGAGTTGAATGACATGCAGTTTCTGATCCTATGAGCAAGAGTTGTTTTCTGGTAAGAAGAGTCACTATTGCGGTCCCAATGCCATACACAGTGCAAATAGCAATGGCGTCTGTTCGCAGAAAGTACAGTGTATTGGACTGAACAGGAGCTACTGTTCTTGTCAGTTTCCTAAGCAGAATTGAACTAGATATGGCCCGTGTGTGTAGGAAGCACAGTTCTTTTGTTCTGAGCAAGCTCACAGTTCTGACCCCATAGGAAACACAGTAGAGTAGAAGAGTGCCCTTTTCTCAAAAGCAGAGTGTGTTTCTTGTAAGGCGAGCTAGCGTTTGTTTCCCTGTCCTAAATGGAGTTGTATCACATGCAGTTTCTGGGCCTACCAGCAAGAGTTGTTTTCTGGTAAGGAAAGTCACTATTGCGTTCCCATTGACATACACTGTGCAAATAGCACTCGTGTCTGCTTCCAACAAGTACAGTGTATTGGACTGAAGAGGAGCTAATGTTCTTGTCAGTTTCCTAAGCAGAGTTGAACTAGATATGGCCCGTGTGTGTAGGAAACGCAGTTCTTTTGTTGTGAGCAAGCTCACTGTTCGGACCATATGGAAACACAGTAGAGTAGAAGAGTCCTCTTTTCTCAAAAGCAGAGTGTGTTTCTTATAAGGCGAGCTAGTGTTTGTTTCCCAGTCCTAAATGGAGTTGAATCACATGCAGATTCTGATCCTATGAGCAAGAGTTTTTTTCTGGTAAGAAGACTCACTATTGTGCTCCCATTGCAATACACAGTGAAAATAGCACTCGCATCTGTTCGCAGCAAGTACAGTGTATTGGACTGAAAAGGAGCTACTGTTCTTGTCAGTTTCCTAAGCAGAGTTGAAGTAGATATGGCCCATGTGTGTAGGAAGCACAGTTCTTTTTTTCTGAGCAAGCTCACTGTTCGGACCCCATAGGAAACACAGTAGAGTGGAAGAGTGCTCTTTTCTCAAAAGCAGGGTGTGTTTCTTGTAAGGCCATCTAGCATTTGTTTCCCAGTCCTAAATGGAGTTGAATCCCATGCAGTTTCTTGTCCTATGAGCAAGAGTTGTTTTCTGGTAGGGAAAGTCACTATTGCCCTCCCATTGCCATATAAAGTGCAAATAGCACTGGCATCTGTTCCCAGCATGTACAGTGTATTGGACTGAAGAGGATCTACTGTTCTTGTCAGTTTCCTAAGCAGAATTGAACTAGATATGGCCTGTGTGTGTAGGAAGCACAGTTCTTTTGTTCTGAGCAAGCTCACTGTTTTGTGCCTATAGGAAACACAGTAGAGTAGAAGAGTGCTCTTTTCTCAAAAGCAGAGTGTGTTTCTTGTAAGGCGAGCTAGCGTTTGTTTCCCAGTCCTAAATGGAGTTGAATCACATGCAGTTCCTGGTGCTACGAGCAAGAGTTGTTTTCTGGTAAGAAGAGTCACTATTGCATTCTCATTGCCATACACAGTGCAAATAGCACTCACGTATGTTCCCAGCAAGTACAGTGTATTGGACTGAACAGGATCTACTGTTCTTGTCAGTTTCCTAAGCAGAGTTGAACTAGATATGGCCCGTGTGTGTAGGAAGCACAGTTCTTTTGTTCTGAGCAAGCTCACTTTTCGGACCCCATAGGAAACCCAGTAGAGTAGAAGAGTGCTCTTTTCTCAAAAGAAGAGTGTGCTTCTTGTAAGGAGAGCTAGTGTTTGCTTCCCAGTCAGAAATGAAGCTGAACACCATGCAGTTTCTGGTGCTACGAGCAAGAGTTGTTTTCTGGTAAGAAGAGTCACTATTGTGCTGCCATTGCCATACACAGGGCAAAAAGCACTGGCATCTGTTCCCAGCATGTACAGTGTATTGGACTGAAGAGGATCTACTGTTCTTGTCAGTTTCCAAGAGCAGAATTGAACTAGATATGGCCCTGTGTGTAGGAAGCACAGTTCTTTTTTCTGAGCAAGCTCACTGTTCTGACCCTATAGGTAACACAGTAGAGTAGAACAGTGCTCTTATCTCAAAAGCAGATTTTGTTTCTTATAAGGCGAATTAGCGTTTGTTTCCCAGTCCTAAATGGAGTTGAATCCCATGCAGTTTCTGGTCCTACGAGCAAGAGTTGTTTTCTGGTAAGAAGAGACACTATTGTGTTCCCGTTGCCATACACAGTGCAAATAGCACTCACGTCTGTTCTCAGCAAGTACAGTGTATTGGACTGAAAAGGAGCTACTGTTCTTGTCAGTTTCCTAAGCAGAGTTGAACTAGATATGGCCCGTGTGTGTAGGACGCACACTTCTTTTGTTCTGAGCACGCTCACTGTTCTGGCCCTATAGGAAACACAGTAGAGTAGAAGAGTGCTCTTTTCACAAAAGTAGAGTGTGTTTCCTGTAAGGCGAGTGTGTTTCCCAGTCCTAAATGGAGTTGAATCACATGCACTTTCTATTCCTACGAGCAAGAGTTGTTTTTTGGTAAGAAGAATCACTATTGCGCTCCCATTGCCATACACAGGGCAAATAGCACTCGCGTCTGTTCCCAGCAAGTACAGTGTATTGGACTGAATAGGAGCTGCTGTTCTTGTCAGTTTCCTAAGCAGAGTTGAACTAGATATGGCCCGTGTGTGTAGGAAGCACAGTTCTTTTGTTCTGAGCAAGCTCACTGTTCGGACCATATGAAAACACAGTAGAGTAGAAGAGTGCTCTTTTCTCAAAAGCAGAGTGTGTTTCTTGTAAGGCGAGCTAGTGTTTGTTTCCTAGTCAGAAATGGAGTAGAACTCCATGCAGTTTCTGGTCTTACGAGCAAGAGTTTTTTTCTGTTAAGAAGAGTCACTATTGTCCTCCCATTGCCATACACAGTGCAAATAGGCCTCGCGTCTGTTCGCAGCAAGTACAGTGTATTGGACTGAACAGGAGCTACTGTTCTTGTCAGTTTCCTAAGCAGAGTTGAACTAGATATGGCCCGTGTGCGTAGGCAGCACAGTTCTTTTTTTCTGAGCAAGCTCACTGTTCGGACCATATGGAAACAGAGTAGAGTAGAAGAGTGCTCTTTTCTCAAAAGCAGAGTGTGTTTCTTGTATGGCGAGCTAGTGTTTGTTTCCCAGTCAGAAATGGAGTTGAATCCCATGCAGTTTCTGATCCTACGAGCAAGAGTTTTTTTCTGTTAAGAAGAGAAACTATTGTGCTCCCATTTCCATACACAGTGCAAATAGCACTCGCGTCTGTTCCCAGCAAGTACAGTGTATTGGACTGAAAGGAGCTACTGTTCCTGTCAGTTTCCTAAGCAAAGTTGAACTATATATGGCCCGTGTGTGTAGGAAGCACAGTTCATTTGTTCTGAGCAAGCTTACTGTACTGGCCCTTTAGGAAACATAGTAGAGAAGAAGAGTGCTCTTTTCTCAAAAGCATAGTGTGTTTCTTGTAAGGTGAGCTAGCATTTGTGTCCCAGTCCTAAATGAAGTTGAGTCACATGCAGTTTTTGGTCCTATGAGCAAGAGTTGTTTTTTGGTAAGGAAAGTCACTATTGCTCTCCCTTTGCCATACACAGAGCAAATAGCACTGGCGTCTGTTCCCAGCATGTACAGTGTATTGGACTGAAGAGGAGCTACTGTTGTTGTCAGTTTCCTAAGCAGAGTTGAACTAGATATGGCCCGTGTGTGTAGGAAGCACAGTTCTTTTGTTCTGAGCAAGATCACTGTTCGGACCCCATAGGAAACCCAGTAGAGTAGAAGAGTCCTCTTTTCTCAAAAGCAGAGTGTGTTTCTTATAAGGCGAACTAGTGTTTGTTTCCCAGTCCTAAATGAAGTTGAATCCCATGTAGATTCTGATCCTACGAGCAAGAGTTGTTTTCTGGTAAGAAGAGTCACTATTATGCTCCCATTGAGATAAACAGTGAATATAGCACTCGCATCAGTTCGTAGCAAATACAGTGTATTGGACTGAAAAGGAGCTACTGTTCTTGTCAGTTTTTTAAGCAGAATTGAAGTAGGTATGGCCTGTGTGTGTAGGAAGCACAGTTCTTTTGTTCTGAGCAAGCTCACTTTTCTGGGCCTATAGGAAACACAGTAGAGTAGAAGAGTGCTCTTTTATCAAAAGCAGACTGTGTTTCTTGTAAGGTGAGCTAGCGTTTGTTTCCCAGTCCTAAATGAAGTTGAGTCACATGCAGTTTTTGGTCCTATGAGCAAGAGTTGTTTTCTGGTAAGGAAAGTCACTATTGTGCTCCCATTGCCATACATAGTGCAAATAGCACTCGCGTCTGTTCCCAGCATCTACAGTTATTGGACTGAAGAGGAGCTACTGCTCTTGTCAGTTTCCTAAGCAGAGTTGAACTAGATATGGCCCGTGTGTGTAGGAAGCACAGTTCTTTTGTTCTGAGCAAGCTCACTGTTCGGACTCCATAGGAAACACAGTAGAGTAGAAGAGTGCTCTATTCTCAAAAGTAGAGTGTGTTTCTTGTAAAGCGAGGTAGCGTTTGTTTCCCAGTCCTAAATGAAGTTGAATCACATGCACTTTCTATTCCTACGAGCAAGAGTTTTTTTTTTGGTAAGAAGAGTCACTATTTCGCTCCCATTGCCATACACAGGGCACAAAGCACTCGCGTCTGTTCCCAGCAAGTACAGTGTATTGGACTTAAGAGGAGCTACTGTTCTTGTCAGTTTCCTAAGCAGAGTTGAACTAGATATGGCCCGTGTGTGTAGGAAGCACAGTTCTTTTGTTCTGAGCAAGCTCACTGTACTGGCCCTATAGGAAACACAGTAGAGAAGAAGAGTGCTCTTTTCTCAAAAGCAGAGTGTGTTTCTTGGAAGGTGAGCTAGCGTTTGTTTCCCAGTCCTAAATGAAGTTGAGTCACATGCAGTTTTTGGTCCTATGAGCAAGAGTTGTTTTCTGGTAAGGAAAGTCACTGTTGCGCTCCCATTGCCATACATAGTGCACATAGCACACGCGTCTGTTCCCAGCAAGTACACTGTATTGGATTGAAGAGGAGCTACTGTTCTTGTCAGTTTCCTAGGCAGAGTTGAACTAGATATGGCCCGTGTGTGTAGGAAGCACAGTTGTTTTGTTCTGAGCAAGCTCACTGTTCTGACTCCGTAGGAAACACAGTAGAGTAGAAGAGTGCCCTTTTCTCAAAAGCAGAGTGTGTTTCTTGTAAGGTGAGCTAGCGTTTGTTTCCCAGTCCTAAATGGAGTTGAATCACATGCAGTTTCTGGTCCTATGAACAAGAGTTGTTTTCTGGTAAGGAAAGTCACTATTGCGTTCCCATTGATATACACAGTGCAAATAGCACTCGTGTCTGCTTCCAACAAGTACAGTGTATTGGACTGAAGAGGAGCTACTGTTCTTGTCAGTTTCCTAAGCAGAGTTGAACAAGATATGGGCCATGTGTGTAGGAAGCACAGTTCTTTTGTTCTGAGCAAGCTCACTGTTCTGGGCCTACAGGAAACACAGTAGAGTAGAAGAGTGCTCTTTTCTCAAAAGCAGAGTGTGTTTCTTGTAAGGCGAGCTAGCGTTTGTTTCCCAGTCCTAAATGGAGTTGAATCACATGCAGTTTCTGGTCCTACGAGCAAGAGTTGTTTTCTGCTAAGAAGAGACACTATTGTGTTCCCATTGCCATACACAGTGCAAATAGCTCTCACGTCAGTTCCCAGCAAGTACAGTGTATTGGACTGAAGAGGAGCTACTGTGGTTGTCAGTTTCCTAAGCAGAGTTGAACTAGATATGGCCCGTTTGTGTAGGAAGCACAGTTCTTTTGTTCTGAGCATGCTCACTGTTCTGGCCCTATAGGAAACACAGCAGAGTAGTAGAGTGCTCTTTTCTCAAAAGTAGAGTGTGTTTCTTGTAAGGCGAGGTAGCGTTTGTTTCCCAGTCCTAAATGGAGTAGAATCACATGAACTTTCTATTCCTACGAGCAAGAGTTGTTTTCTGTTAAGAAGAGTCACTATTGCGCTCCCATTGCCATACACAGGGCACAAAGCACTCGCATCTCTTCCCAGCAAGTACAGTGTATTGGACTGAAGAGGAGCTAATGTTTTTGTCAGTTTCCTAAGCAGAGTTGAACTAGATAGGGCCCGTGTGTGTATTAAGCACAGTTCTTTTGTTCTGAGCAAACTCACTGTTCGGACCCCATAGGTAACACAGTAGAGTAGAAGAGTCCTCTTTTCTCAAAAGCAGAGTGTGTTTCTTATAAGGCGAGCTAGTGTTTGTTTCCCAGTCCTAAATGGAGTTGAATCACATGCAGATTCTGATCCTACAAGCAAGAGTTGTTTTCTGGTAAGAAGACTCACTATTGTGCTCCCATTGCGATACACAGTGAAAATAGCACTCGCATCTCTTCGCAGCAAGTACAGTGTATTGGACTGAAAAGGAGCTACTGTTCTTGTCAGTTTCCTAAGCAGAGTTGAAGTAGATATGGCCCATGTGTGTAGGAAGCACAGTTGTTTTGTTCTGAGCAAGCTCACTGTTCTGACCCCATAGGAAACACAGTAGAGTGGAAGAGTGCTCTTTTCTCAAAAGCAGGGTGTGTTTCTTGTAAGGCCATCTAGCATTTGTTTCCCAGTCCTAAATGGAGTTGAATCCCATGCAGTTTCTTGTCCTACGAGCAAGAGTTGTTTTCTGGTAAGGAAAGTCACTATTGCGCTCCCATTGCCATACATAGTGCAAATAGCACTCACGTCTGTTCCCAGCAAGTACAGTGTATTGGACTGAAGAGGAGCTACAGTTCTTGTCTGTTTCCTAAGCAGAGTTGAACTAGATATGGCCCATGTGTGTAGGAAGCACAGTTCTTTTGTTCTGAGCAAGCTCACTGTTCTGGCCCTATAGGAAACACAGTAGGGTAGAAGAGTGCTCTTTTCTCAAAAGTAGAGTGTGTTTCTTGTAAGGCGAGGTAGCGTTTGTTTCCCAGTCCTAAATGGAGTTGAATCACATGCACTTTCTATTCCCATGAGCAAGAGTTGTTTTTTGGTAAGAAGAGTCATTATTGCACTCCCTTTGCCATACTCAGGGCAAATAGCACTCGAGTCTGTTCCCAGCAAGTACAGTGTATTGGACTGAAGAGGAGCTACTGTTCTTGTCAGTTTCCTAAGCAGATTTGAACTAGATATGGCCCGTGTGTGTAGGAAGCACAGTTCTTTTGTTCTGAGCAAGCTCACTGTACTGGCCCTATAGGAAACACATTAGAGACGAAGAGTGCTCTGTTCTCAAAAGTAGAGTGTGTTTCTTGTAAGGCAAGGTAGCGTTTGTTTCCCATTCCTAAATCAAGTTGAGTCACATGCAGTTTTTGGTCCTACGAGCAAGATTTTTTTTCTGGTAAGGAAAGTCACTATTGCGCTCCCATTGCCATATACAGTGCAAATAACACTCGCGTCTGTTCCCAGCAAAGACAGTGTATTGGACTGAAGAGGATCTACTGTTCTTGTCAGTGTCCTAAGCAGAGTTGAACTAGATATGGCCCGTGTGTGTAGGAAGCACAGTTCTTTTGTTCTGAGCAAGCTCACTGCTCTGGCCCTATAGGAAACACAGCAGAGTAGAAGAGTGCTCTTTTCTCAAAAGTAGAGTGTGTTTCTTGTAAGGCGAGGTAGCGATTGTTTCCCAGTCCTAAATGGAGTAGAATCACATGCACTTTCTATTCCTACGAGCAAGAGTTCTTTTCTGTTAAGAAGAGTCACTATTGCATTCCCATTGCCATACACAGGGCACAAAGCACTCGCATCTCTTCCCAGCAAGTACAGTGTATTGGACTGAAGAGGAGCTACTGTTCTTGTCAGTTTCCTAAGGAGAGTTGAACTAGATATGGCCCATGTGTGTAGGAAGCACAGTTCTTTTGTTCTGAGCAAGCTCACTGTACTGGCCCTATAGGAAACACAGTAGAGAAGAGTAGTGCTCTTTCCTCAAAAGCAGAGTGTGTTTCTTGGAAGGTGAGCTAGCGTTTGTTTCCCAGTCCTAAATGAAGTTGAGTCACATGCAGTTCTTGGTCCTATGAGAAAGAGTTGTTTTCTGGTAAGGAAAGTCACTATTGCGCTCCCATTGCCATACATAGTGCAAATAGCACTGGGGTCTGTTCCCAGCAAGTACAGTGTAATGGACTGAAGAGGAGCTACTGCTCTTGTCAGTTTCCTAAGGAGAGTTGAACTAGATATGGCGCGTGTGTGTAGGAAGCACAGTTCTTTTGTTCTGAGCAAGCTCACTGTTCGGACCCCATTGGAAACACAGTAGAGTAGAAGAGTGCTCTTTTCTCAAAAGCAGAGTGTGTTTCTTGTAAGGCGAGCTAGGTTTGTTTCCCAGTCAGAAATGGAGTTGAATCCCATGCAGTTTCTGGTCCTACGAGCAAGAGTTTTTTTCTGTTAAGAAGAGTCACTATTGTGATCCCATTGCCATACACAAGGCAAATAGCACACGCGTTTGTTCCCAGCAAGTACAGTGTATTGGACTGATCAGGAGCTACTGTTCTTGTCAGTTTCCTAAGCAGAGTTGAACTAGATATGGCCCGTGTGTGTAGGAAGCACAGTTCTTTTGTTCTGAGCAAGCTCACTGTAGTGGCCCTATAGGAAACACAGTAGAGAAGAAGAGTGCTCTTTTCTCAAAAGCAGAGTGTGTTTCTTGTAAGGAGAGCTAGCATTTGTTTCCCAGTCCTAAATGAAGTTGAGTCACATGCAGTTTTTGGTCCTACGAGCAAGAGTTGTTTTCTTGTAAGAAAAGTCACTATTGCGCTCCCATTTCCATACATAGTGCATATAGCACTCGCGTCTTTTCCCAGCAAGTACAGTGTATTGGACTGAAGAGGAGCTACTGCTCTTGTCAGTTTCCTAAGGAGAGTTGAACTAGAAATGGCCCTTGTGTGTAGGAAGCACAGTTCTTTTGTTCTGAGCAAGCTCACTGTTCGGACCCCATAGGAAACACAGTAGAGTAGAAGAGTGCCCTTTTTTCAAAAGCAGAGTGTGTTTCTTGTAAGGCGAGCTAGCGTTTGTTTCCCAGTCCTAAATGGAGTTGAATGACATGCAGTTTCTGGTCCTATGAGCAAGAATTGTTTTCTGGTAAGAAGAGTCACTATTGCGGTCCCAATGCCATACACAGTGCAAATAGCAATGGCGTCTGTTCGCAGCAAGTACAATGTATTGGACTGAAGAGGAGCTACTGTTCTTGTAAGTTTCCTAAGCAGAATTGAAGTAGATATGGCCCGTGTGTGTAGGAAGCACAGTTCTTTTGTTCTGAGGAAGCTCACTGTTCTGGGCCTATTGGAAACACAGTAGAGTAGAAGAGTGCTCTTTTCTCAAAAGCAGAGTGTGTTTCTTGTAAGGCGAGCTAGCATTTGTTTCCCAGTCCTAAATGGAGTTGAATGACATGCAGTTTCTGGTCCTATGAGCAAGAGTTGTTTTCTGGTAAGAAGAGTCACTATGGCGCTCCCAATGCCATACACAGTGCAAATAGCACTGGCGTCTGTTCGCAGCAAGTACAGTGTATTAGACTGAAGAGGAGCTACTGTTCTTGTCAGTTTCCTAAGGAAAATTGAACTAGATATGGCCCGTGTGTGTAGCAAGCACAGTTGTTTTGTTCTGAGCAAGCTCACTGTTCTGGGCCTGTAGGAAACACAGTAGAGTAGAAGAGTGCTCTTTTTTCAAAGGCAGAGTGTGTTTCTTGTAAGGTGAGCTAGCGTTTGTTTCCCAGTACTAAATGGAGTTGAATCACATGCAGTTTCTGGTCCTACGAGCAAGAGTTATTTTCTGGTAAGAAGAGACACTGTTGTGTTCCCATTGCCATACACAGTGCAAATATCACTCATGTATGTTCCCAGCAAGTACAGTGTATTTGATTGAAGGGGAGCTACTGTTCTTGTCTGTTTCCTAAGCAGAGTTGAACTAGATATGGCCCTTGAGTGTAGGAAGCACAGTTCTTTTGTTCTGAGCAAGCTCACTGTTGGGACCCCATAGGAAACACAGTAGAGTAGAAGAGTGCCCTTTTCTCAAAAGCAGAGTGTGTTTCTTGTAAGGCGAGCTAGCGTTTGTTTCCCAGTCCTAAATGGAGTTGAATCCCATGCAGTTTCTGATCCTGTGAGCAAGAGTTGTTTTTTGGTAAGAAGAGTCACTATTGCGCTCCCATTGCCATACATAGTGCACATAGCACACGCGTCTGTTCCCAGCAAGTACACTGTATTGGATTGAAGAGGAGCTACTGTTCTTGTCAGTTTCCTAGGCAGAGTTGAACTAGATATGGCCCGTGTGTGTAGGAAGCACAGTTGTTTTGTTCTGAGCAAGCTCACTGTTCTGACTCCGTAGGAAACACAGTAGAGTAGAAGAGTGCCCTTTTCTCAAAAGCAGAGTGTGTTTCTTGTAAGGTGAGCTAGCGTTTGTTTCCCAGTCCTAAATGGAGTTGAATCACATGCAGTTTCTGGTCCTATGAACAAGAGTTGTTTTCTGGTAAGGAAAGTCACTATTGCGTTCCCATTGATATACACAGTGCAAATAGCACTCGTGTCTGCTTCCAACAAGTACAGTGTATTGGACTGAAGAGGAGCTACTGTTCTTGTCAGTTTCCTAAGCAGAGTTGAACAAGATATGGGCCATGTGTGTAGGAAGCACAGTTCTTTTGTTCTGAGCAAGCTCACTGTTCTGGGCCTACAGGAAACACAGTAGAGTAGAAGAGTGCTCTTTTCTCAAAAGCAGAGTGTGTTTCTTGTAAGGCGAGCTAGCGTTTGTTTCCCAGTCCTAAATGGAGTTGAATCACATGCAGTTTCTGGTCCTACGAGCAAGAGTTGTTTTCTGCTAAGAAGAGACACTATTGTGTTCCCATTGCCATACACAGTGCAAATAGCTCTCACGTCAGTTCCCAGCAAGTACAGTGTATTGGACTGAAGAGGAGCTACTGTGGTTGTCAGTTTCCTAAGCAGAGTTGAACTAGATATGGCCCGTTTGTGTAGGAAGCACAGTTCTTTTGTTCTGAGCATGCTCACTGTTCTGGCCCTATAGGAAACACAGCAGAGTAGTAGAGTGCTCTTTTCTCAAAAGTAGAGTGTGTTTCTTGTAAGGCGAGGTAGCGTTTGTTTCCCAGTCCTAAATGGAGTAGAATCACATGAACTTTCTATTCCTACGAGCAAGAGTTGTTTTCTGTTAAGAAGAGTCACTATTGCGCTCCCATTGCCATACACAGGGCACAAAGCACTCGCATCTCTTCCCAGCAAGTACAGTGTATTGGACTGAAGAGGAGCTAATGTTTTTGTCAGTTTCCTAAGCAGAGTTGAACTAGATAGGGCCCGTGTGTGTATTAAGCACAGTTCTTTTGTTCTGAGCAAACTCACTGTTCGGACCCCATAGGTAACACAGTAGAGTAGAAGAGTCCTCTTTTCTCAAAAGCAGAGTGTGTTTCTTATAAGGCGAGCTAGTGTTTGTTTCCCAGTCCTAAATGGAGTTGAATCACATGCAGATTCTGATCCTACAAGCAAGAGTTGTTTTCTGGTAAGAAGACTCACTATTGTGCTCCCATTGCGATACACAGTGAAAATAGCACTCGCATCTCTTCGCAGCAAGTACAGTGTATTGGACTGAAAAGGAGCTACTGTTCTTGTCAGTTTCCTAAGCAGAGTTGAAGTAGATATGGCCCATGTGTGTAGGAAGCACAGTTGTTTTGTTCTGAGCAAGCTCACTGTTCTGACCCCATAGGAAACACAGTAGAGTGGAAGAGTGCTCTTTTCTCAAAAGCAGGGTGTGTTTCTTGTAAGGCCATCTAGCATTTGTTTCCCAGTCCTAAATGGAGTTGAATCCCATGCAGTTTCTTGTCCTACGAGCAAGAGTTGTTTTCTGGTAAGGAAAGTCACTATTGCGCTCCCATTGCCATACATAGTGCAAATAGCACTCACGTCTGTTCCCAGCAAGTACAGTGTATTGGACTGAAGAGGAGCTACAGTTCTTGTCTGTTTCCTAAGCAGAGTTGAACTAGATATGGCCCATGTGTGTAGGAAGCACAGTTCTTTTGTTCTGAGCAAGCTCACTGTTCTGGCCCTATAGGAAACACAGTAGGGTAGAAGAGTGCTCTTTTCTCAAAAGTAGAGTGTGTTTCTTGTAAGGCGAGGTAGCGTTTGTTTCCCAGTCCTAAATGGAGTTGAATCACATGCACTTTCTATTCCTACGAGCAAGAGTTGTTTTTTGGTAAGAAGAGTCATTATTGCACTCCCTTTGCCATACTCAGGGCAAATAGCACTCGAGTCTGTTCCCAGCAAGTACAGTGTATTGGACTGAAGAGGAGCTACTGTTCTTGTCAGTTTCCTAAGCAGAGTTGAACAAGATATGGGCCATGTGTGTAGGAAGCACAGTTCTTTTGTTCTGAGCAAGCTCACTGTTCTGGGCCTACAGGAAACACAGTAGAGTAGAAGAGTGCTCTTTTCTCAAAAGCAGAGTGTGTTTCTTGTAAGGCGAGCTAGCGTTTGTTTCCCAGTCCTAAATGGAGTTGAATCACATGCAGTTTCTGGTCCTACGAGCAAGAGTTGTTTTCTGCTAAGAAGAGACACTATTGTGTTCCCATTGCCATACACAGTGCAAATAGCTCTCACGTCAGTTCCCAGCAAGTACAGTGTATTGGACTGAAGAGGAGCTACTGTGGTTGTCAGTTTCCTAAGCAGAGTTGAACTAGATATGGCCCGTTTGTGTAGGAAGCACAGTTCTTTTGTTCTGAGCATGCTCACTGTTCTGGCCCTATAGGAAACACAGCAGAGTAGTAGAGTGCTCTTTTCTCAAAAGTAGAGTGTGTTTCTTGTAAGGCGAGGTAGCGTTTGTTTCCCAGTCCTAAATGGAGTAGAATCACATGAACTTTCTATTCCTACGAGCAAGAGTTGTTTTCTGTTAAGAAGAGTCACTATTGCGCTCCCATTGCCATACACAGGGCACAAAGCACTCGCATCTCTTCCCAGCAAGTACAGTGTATTGGACTGAAGAGGAGCTAATGTTTTTGTCAGTTTCCTAAGCAGAGTTGAACTAGATAGGGCCCGTGTGTGTATTAAGCACAGTTCTTTTGTTCTGAGCAAACTCACTGTTCGGACCCCATAGGTAACACAGTAGAGTAGAAGAGTCCTCTTTTCTCAAAAGCAGAGTGTGTTTCTTATAAGGCGAGCTAGTGTTTGTTTCCCAGTCCTAAATGGAGTTGAATCACATGCAGATTCTGATCCTACAAGCAAGAGTTGTTTTCTGGTAAGAAGACTCACTATTGTGCTCCCATTGCGATACACAGTGAAAATAGCACTCGCATCTCTTCGCAGCAAGTACAGTGTATTGGACTGAAAAGGAGCTACTGTTCTTGTCAGTTTCCTAAGCAGAGTTGAAGTAGATATGGCCCATGTGTGTAGGAAGCACAGTTGTTTTGTTCTGAGCAAGCTCACTGTTCTGACCCCATAGGAAACACAGTAGAGTGGAAGAGTGCTCTTTTCTCAAAAGCAGGGTGTGTTTCTTGTAAGGCCATCTAGCATTTGTTTCCCAGTCCTAAATGGAGTTGAATCCCATGCAGTTTCTTGTCCTACGAGCAAGAGTTGTTTTCTGGTAAGGAAAGTCACTATTGCGCTCCCATTGCCATACATAGTGCAAATAGCACTCACGTCTGTTCCCAGCAAGTACAGTGTATTGGACTGAAGAGGAGCTACAGTTCTTGTCTGTTTCCTAAGCAGAGTTGAACTAGATATGGCCCATGTGTGTAGGAAGCACAGTTCTTTTGTTCTGAGCAAGCTCACTGTTCTGGCCCTATAGGAAACACAGTAGGGTAGAAGAGTGCTCTTTTCTCAAAAGTAGAGTGTGTTTCTTGTATGGCGAGGTAGCGTTTGTTTCCCAGTCCTAAATGGAGTTGAATCACATGCACTTTCTATTCCTACGAGCAAGAGTTGTTTTTTGGTAAGAAGAGTCATTATTGCACTCCCTTTGCCATACTCAGGGCAAATAGCACTCGAGTCTGTTCCCAGCAAGTACAGTGTATTGGACTGAAGAGGAGCTACTGTTCTTGTCAGTTTCCTAAGCAGATTTGAACTAGATATGGCCCGTGTGTGTAGGAAGCACAGTTCTTTTGTTCTGAGCAAGCTCACTGTACTGGCCCTATAGGAAACACATTAGAGACGAAGAGTGCTCTGTTCTCAAAAGTAGAGTGTGTTTCTTGTAAGGCAAGGTAGCGTTTGTTTCCCATTCCTAAATCAAGTTGAGTCACATGCAGTTTTTGGTCCTACGAGCAAGATTTTTTTTCTGGTAAGGAAAGTCACTATTGCGCTCCCATTGCCATATACAGTGCAAATAACACTCGCGTCTGTTCCCAGCAAAGACAGTGTATTGGACTGAAGAGGATCTACTGTTCTTGTCAATGTCCTAAGCAGAGTTGAACTAGATATGGCCCGTGTGTGTAGGAAGCACAGTTCTTTTGTTCTGAGCAAGCTCACTGCTCTGGCCCTATAGGAAACACAGCAGAGTAGAAGAGTGCTCTTTTCTCAAAAGTAGAGTGTGTTTCTTGTAAGGCGAGGTAGCGATTGTTTCCCAGTCCTAAATGGAGTAGAATCACATGCACTTTCTATTCCTACGAGCAAGAGTTCTTTTCTGTTAAGAAGAGTCACTATTGCATTCCCATTGCCATACACAGGGCACAAAGCACTCGCATCTCTTCCCAGCAAGTACAGTGTATTGGACTGAAGAGGAGCTACTGTTCTTGTCAGTTTCCTAAGGAGAGTTGAACTAGATATGGCCCATGTGTGTAGGAAGCACAGTTCTTTTGTTCTGAGCAAGCTCACTGTACTGGCCCTATAGGAAACACAGTAGAGAAGAGTAGTGCTCTTTCCTCAAAAGCAGAGTGTGTTTCTTGGAAGGTGAGCTAGCGTTTGTTTCCCAGTCCTAAATGAAGTTGAGTCACATGCAGTTCTTGGTCCTATGAGAAAGAGTTGTTTTCTGGTAAGGAAAGTCACTATTGCGCTCCCATTGCCATACATAGTGCAAATAGCACTGGGGTCTGTTCCCAGCAAGTACAGTGTAATGGACTGAAGAGGAGCTACTGCTCTTGTCAGTTTCCTAAGGAGAGTTGAACTAGATATGGCGCGTGTGTGTAGGAAGCACAGTTCTTTTGTTCTGAGCAAGCTCACTGTTCGGACCCCATTGGAAACACAGTAGAGTAGAAGAGTGCTCTTTTCTCAAAAGCAGAGTGTGTTTCTTGTAAGGCGAGCTAGGTTTGTTTCCCAGTCAGAAATGGAGTTGAATCCCATGCAGTTTCTGGTCCTACGAGCAAGAGTTTTTTTCTGTTAAGAAGAGTCACTATTGTGATCCCATTGCCATACACAAGGCAAATAGCACACGCGTTTGTTCCCAGCAAGTACAGTGTATTGGACTGATCAGGAGCTACTGTTCTTGTCAGTTTCCTAAGCAGAGTTGAACTAGATATGGCCCGTGTGTGTAGGAAGCACAGTTCTTTTGTTCTGAGCAAGCTCACTGTAGTGGCCCTATAGGAAACACAGTAGAGAAGAAGAGTGCTCTTTTCTCAAAAGCAGAGTGTGTTTCTTGTAAGGAGAGCTAGCATTTGTTTCCCAGTCCTAAATGAAGTTGAGTCACATGCAGTTTTTGGTCCTACGAGCAAGAGTTGTTTTCTTGTAAGAAAAGTCACTATTGCGCTCCCATTTCCATACATAGTGCATATAGCACTCGCGTCTTTTCCCAGCAAGTACAGTGTATTGGACTGAAGAGGAGCTACTGCTCTTGTCAGTTTCCTAAGGAGAGTTGAACTAGAAATGGCCCTTGTGTGTAGGAAGCACAGTTCTTTTGTTCTGAGCAAGCTCACTGTTCGGACCCCATAGGAAACACAGTAGAGTAGAAGAGTGCCCTTTTTTCAAAAGCAGAGTGTGTTTCTTGTAAGGCGAGCTAGCGTTTGTTTCCCAGTCCTAAATGGAGTTGAATGACATGCAGTTTCTGGTCCTATGAGCAAGAATTGTTTTCTGGTAAGAAGAGTCACTATTGCGGTCCCAATGCCATACACAGTGCAAATAGCAATGGCGTCTGTTCGCAGCAAGTACAATGTATTGGACTGAAGAGGAGCTACTGTTCTTGTAAGTTTCCTAAGCAGAATTGAAGTAGATATGGCCCGTGTGTGTAGGAAGCACAGTTCTTTTGTTCTGAGGAAGCTCACTGTTCTGGGCCTATTGGAAACACAGTAGAGTAGAAGAGTGCTCTTTTCTCAAAAGCAGAGTGTGTTTCTTGTAAGGCGAGCTAGCATTTGTTTCCCAGTCCTAAATGGAGTTGAATGACATGCAGTTTCTGGTCCTATGAGCAAGAGTTGTTTTCTGGTAAGAAGAGTCACTATGGCGCTCCCAATGCCATACACAGTGCAAATAGCACTGGCGTCTGTTCGCAGCAAGTACAGTGTATTAGACTGAAGAGGAGCTACTGTTCTTGTCAGTTTCCTAAGGAAAATTGAACTAGATATGGCCCGTGTGTGTAGCAAGCACAGTTGTTTTGTTCTGAGCAAGCTCACTGTTCTGGGCCTGTAGGAAACACAGTAGAGTAGAAGAGTGCTCTTTTTTCAAAGGCAGAGTGTGTTTCTTGTAAGGTGAGCTAGCGTTTGTTTCCCAGTACTAAATGGAGTTGAATCACATGCAGTTTCTGGTCCTACGAGCAAGAGTTATTTTCTGGTAAGAAGAGACACTGTTGTGTTCCCATTGCCATACACAGTGCAAATATCACTCATGTATGTTCCCAGCAAGTACAGTGTATTTGATTGAAGGGGAGCTACTGTTCTTGTCTGTTTCCTAAGCAGAGTTGAACTAGATATGGCCCTTGAGTGTAGGAAGCACAGTTCTTTTGTTCTGAGCAAGCTCACTGTTGGGACCCCATAGGAAACACAGTAGAGTAGAAGAGTGCCCTTTTCTCAAAAGCAGAGTGTGTTTCTTGTAAGGCGAGCTAGCGTTTGTTTCCCAGTCCTAAATGGAGTTGAATCCCATGCAGTTTCTGATCCTATGAGCAAGAGTTGTTTTTTGGTAAGAAGAGTCACTATTGCGCTCCCATTGCCATACACAGGGCAAATAGCACTCGCGTCTGTTCCCAGCAAGTACAGTGTATTGGACTGAAGAGGAGCTACTGTTCTTGTCAGTTTCCTAAGCAGAGTTGAAGTAGATATGGCCCGTGTGTGTAGGAAGCACAGTTCTTTTGTTCTGAGCAAGCTCACTGTACTGGCCCTATAGGAAACACAGTAGAGAAGAAGAGTGCTCTTTTCTCAAAAGCAGAGTGTGTTTCTTGGAAGGTGAGCTAGTATTTGTTTCCCAGTCCTAAATAAAGTTGAGTCACGTGCAGTTTTTGTTCCCAAGAGCAAGAGTTGTTTTCTGGTAAGGAAAGACACTGTTATGCTCCCATTGCCATACATAGTGCAAATAGCACTCGCATCTGTTCCCAGCAAGTACAGTGTATTGGACTGAAGTGGAGCTACTGTTCTTGTCAGTTTTCTCAGCAGAGTTGAACTAGATATGGCCCGTGTGTGTAGGAAGCACAGTTCTTTTGTTCTGAGCAAGCTCACTGTTCGGACCATATGGAAACACAGTAGAGTAGAAGAGTCCTCTTTTCTCAAAAGCAAAGTGTGTTTCTTATAAGGCGAGATAGTGTTTGTTTCCTAGTCCTAAATGAAGTTGAATCCCATGTGGATTCTTATCCTATAAGCAAGAGTTGTTTTCTGGTAAGAGGACTCACTATTGTGCTCCCATTGCGATACACAGTGAAAATAGCACTCGCATCTGTTCGCAGCAAAGACAGTGCATTGGACTGAAGAGGATCTACTGTTCTTGTCAGTTTCCTAAGCAGAGTTGAACTAGATATGGCCCGTGTGTGTAGGAAGCACAGTTCTTTTGTTCTGAGCAAGCTCACTGTACTGGCCCTATAGGAAACACAGTAGAGAAGAGTAGTGCTCTTTCCTCAAAAGCAGAGTGTGTTTCTTGGAAGGTGAGCTAGCGTTTGTTTCCCAGTCCTAAATGAAGTTGAGTCACATGCAGTTCTTGGTCCTACGAGCAAGAGTTGTTTTCTGGTAAGGAAAGTCACTATTGCGCTCCCATTGCCATACATAGTGCAAATAGCACTGGGGTCTGTTCCCAGCAAGTACAGTGTATTGGACTGAAGAGGAGCTACTGCTCTTGTCAGTTTCCTAAGGAGAGTTGAACTAGATATGGCGCGTGTGTGTAGGAAGCACAGTTCTTTTGTTCTGAGCAAGCTCACTGTTCGGACCCCATAGGAAACACAGTAGAGTAGAAGAGTGCCCTTTTCTCAAAAGCAGAGTGTGTTTCTTGTAAGGCGAGCTAGAGTTTGTTTCCCAGTCCTAAATGGAGTTGAATGACATGCAGTTTCTGGTCCTATGAGCAAGAGTTGTTTTCTGGTAAGAAGAGTCACTATTGCGCTCCCATTGCCATATACAGTGCAAATAACACTCGCGTCTGTTCCCAGAAAAGACAGTGTATTGGACTGAAGAGGATCTACTGTTCTTGTCAGTTTCCTAAGCAGAGTTGAACTAGATATGGTCCGTGTGTGTAGGAAGCACAGTTGTTTTGTTCTGAGCAAGCTCACTGTTCGGACCCCATTGGAAACACAGTAGAGCAGAAGAGTGCTCTTTTCTCAAAAGCAGAGTGTGTTTCTTGTAAGGCGAGCTAGGGTTTGTTTCCCAGTCAGAAATGGAGTTGAATCCCATGCAGTTTCTGGTCCTACGAGCAAGAGTTTTTTTCTGTTAAGAAGAGTCACTATTGTGCTCCCTTTGCCATACACAAGGCAAATAGCACACGCGTCTGTTCCCAGCAAGTACAGTGTATTGGACTGAACAGGAGCTACTGTTCTTGTCAGTTTCCTAAGCAGAGTTGAACTAGATATGGCCCGTGTGTGTAGGAAGCACAGTTCTTTTGTTCTGAGCAAGCTCACTGTACTGGCCTTATAGGGAACACAGTAGAGAAGAAGAGTGCTCTTTTCTCAAAAGCAGAGTGTGTTTCTTGTAAGGAGAGCTAGCGTTTGTTTCCCAGTCCTAAATGAAGTTGAGTCACATGCAGTTTTTGGTCCTACGAGCAAGAGTTGTTTTCTTGTAAGGAAAGTCACTATTGCGCTCCCATTGCCATACATAGTGCATATAGCACTCGCGTCTTTTCCCAGCACGTACAGTGTATTGGTCTGAAGAGGAGCTACTGTTCTTGTCAGTTTCCTAAGGAGAGTTGAACTAGATATGGCCCTTGTGTGTAGGAAGCACAGTTCTTTTGTTCTGAGCAAGCTCACTGTTCGGACCCCATAGGAAACACAGTAGAGTAGAAGAGTGCCCTGTTTTCAAAAGCAGAGTGTGTTTCTGGTAAGGCGAGCTAGCGTTTGTTTCCCAGTCCTAAATGGAGTTGAATGACATGCAGTTTCTGGTCCTATGAGCAAGAGTTGTTTTCTGGTAAGAAGAGTCACTATTGCGGTCCCAATGCCATACAGTGCAAATAGCAATGGCGTCTGTTCCCAGCAAGTACAGTGTATTGGACTGAAGAGGAGCTACTGTTCTTGTCAGTTTCCTAAGCAGAGTTGAACTAGATATGGCCCGTGTGTGTAGGAAGCACAGTTCTTTTGTTCTGAGCAAGCTCACTGCTCTGGCCCTATAGGAAACACAGCAGAGTAGAAGAGTGCTCTTTTCTCAAAAGTAGAGTGTGTTTCTTGTAAGGCGAGGTAGCGATTGTTTCCCAGTCCTAAATGGAGTAGAATCACATGCACTTTCTATTCCTACGAGCAAGAGTTCTTTTCTGTTAAGAAGAGTCACTATTGCATTCCCATTGCCATACACAGGGCACAAAGCACTCGCATCTCTTCCCAGCAAGTACAGTGTATTGGACTGAAGAGGAGCTACTGTTCTTGTCAGTTTCCTAAGGAGAGTTGAACTAGATATGGCCCGTGTGTGTAGGAAGCACAGTTCTTTTGTTCTGAGCAAGCTCACTGTACTGGCCCTATAGGAAACACAGTAGAGAAGAGTAGTGCTCTTTCCTCAAAAGCAGAGTGTGTTTCTTGGAAGGTGAGCTAGCGTTTGTTTCCCAGTCCTAAATGAAGTTGAGTCACATGCAGTTCTTGGTCCTATGAGAAAGAGTTGTTTTCTGGTAAGGAAAGTCACTATTGCGCTCCCATTGCCATACATAGTGCAAATAGCACTGGGGTCTGTTCCCAGCAAGTACAGTGTAATGGACTGAAGAGGAGCTACTGCTCTTGTCAGTTTCCTAAGGAGAGTTGAACTAGATATGGCGCGTGTGTGTAGGAAGCACAGTTCTTTTGTTCTGAGCAAGCTCACTGTTCGGACCCCATTGGAAACACAGTAGAGTAGAAGAGTGCTCTTTTCTCAAAAGCAGAGTGTGTTTCTTGTAAGGCGAGCTAGGTTTGTTTCCCAGTCAGAAATGGAGTTGAATCCCATGCAGTTTCTGGTCCTACGAGCAAGAGTTTTTTTCTGTTAAGAAGAGTCACTATTGTGATCCCATTGCCATACACAAGGCAAATAGCACACGCGTTTGTTCCCAGCAAGTACAGTGTATTGGACTGATCAGGAGCTACTGTTCTTGTCAGTTTCCTAAGCAGAGTTGAACTAGATATGGCCCGTGTGTGTAGGAAGCACAGTTCTTTTGTTCTGAGCAAGCTCACTGTAGTGGCCCTATAGGAAACACAGTAGAGAAGAAGAGTGCTCTTTTCTCAAAAGCAGAGTGTGTTTCTTGTAAGGAGAGCTAGCATTTGTTTCCCAGTCCTAAATGAAGTTGAGTCACATGCAGTTTTTGGTCCTACGAGCAAGAGTTGTTTTCTTGTAAGAAAAGTCACTATTGCGCTCCCATTTCCATACATAGTGCATATAGCACTCGCGTCTTTTCCCAGCAAGTACAGTGTATTGGACTGAAGAGGAGCTACTGCTCTTGTCAGTTTCCTAAGGAGAGTTGAACTAGAAATGGCCCTTGTGTGTAGGAAGCACAGTTCTTTTGTTCTGAGCAAGCTCACTGTTCGGACCCCATAGGAAACACAGTAGAGTAGAAGAGTGCCCTTTTTTCAAAAGCAGAGTGTGTTTCTTGTAAGGCGAGCTAGCGTTTGTTTCCCAGTCCTAAATGGAGTTGAATGACATGCAGTTTCTGGTCCTATGAGCAAGAATTGTTTTCTGGTAAGAAGAGTCACTATTGCGGTCCCAATGCCATACACAGTGCAAATAGCAATGGCGTCTGTTCGCAGCAAGTACAATGTATTGGACTGAAGAGGAGCTACTGTTCTTGTAAGTTTCCTAAGCAGAATTGAAGTAGATATGGCCCGTGTGTGTAGGAAGCACAGTTCTTTTGTTCTGAGGAAGCTCACTGTTCTGGGCCTATTGGAAACACAGTAGAGTAGAAGAGTGCTCTTTTCTCAAAAGCAGAGTGTGTTTCTTGTAAGGCGAGCTAGCATTTGTTTCCCAGTCCTAAATGGAGTTGAATGACATGCAGTTTCTGGTCCTATGAGCAAGAGTTGTTTTCTGGTAAGAAGAGTCACTATGGCGCTCCCAATGCCATACACAGTGCAAATAGCACTGGCGTCTGTTCGCAGCAAGTACAGTGTATTAGACTGAAGAGGAGCTACTGTTCTTGTCAGTTTCCTAAGGAAAATTGAACTAGATATGGCCCGTGTGTGTAGCAAGCACAGTTGTTTTGTTCTGAGCAAGCTCACTGTTCTGGGCCTGTAGGAAACACAGTAGAGTAGAAGAGTGCTCTTTTTTCAAAGGCAGAGTGTGTTTCTTGTAAGGTGAGCTAGCGTTTGTTTCCCAGTACTAAATGGAGTTGAATCACATGCAGTTTCTGGTCCTACGAGCAAGAGTTATTTTCTGGTAAGAAGAGACACTGTTGTGTTCCCATTGCCATACACAGTGCAAATATCACTCATGTATGTTCCCAGCAAGTACAGTGTATTTGATTGAAGGGGAGCTACTGTTCTTGTCTGTTTCCTAAGCAGAGTTGAACTAGATATGGCCCTTGAGTGTAGGAAGCACAGTTCTTTTGTTCTGAGCAAGCTCACTGTTGGGACCCCATAGGAAACACAGTAGAGTAGAAGAGTGCCCTTTTCTCAAAAGCAGAGTGTGTTTCTTGTAAGGCGAGCTAGCGTTTGTTTCCCAGTCCTAAATGGAGTTGAATCCCATGCAGTTTCTGATCCTGTGAGCAAGAGTTGTTTTTTGGTAAGAAGAGTCACTATTGCGCTCCCATTGCCATACACAGGGCAAATAGCACTCGCGTCTGTTCCCAGCAAGTACAGTGTATTGGACTGAAGAGGAGCTACTGTTCTTGTCAGTTTCCTAAGCAGAGTTGAAGTAGATATGGCCCGTGTGTGTAGGAAGCACAGTTCTTTTGTTCTGAGCAAGCTCACTGTACTGGCCCTATAGGAAACACAGTAGAGAAGAAGAGTGCTCTTTTCTCAAAAGCAGAGTGTGTTTCTTGGAAGGTGAGCTAGTATTTGTTTCCCAGTCCTAAATAAAGTTGAGTCACGTGCAGTTTTTGTTCCCAAGAGCAAGAGTTGTTTTCTGGTAAGGAAAGACACTGTTATGCTCCCATTGCCATACATAGTGCAAATAGCACTCGCATCTGTTCCCAGCAAGTACAGTGTATTGGACTGAAGTGGAGCTACTGTTCTTGTCAGTTTTCTCAGCAGAGTTGAACTAGATATGGCCCGTGTGTGTAGGAAGCACAGTTCTTTTGTTCTGAGCAAGCTCACTGTTCGGACCATATGGAAACACAGTAGAGTAGAAGAGTCCTCTTTTCTCAAAAGCAAAGTGTGTTTCTTATAAGGCGAGATAGTGTTTGTTTCCTAGTCCTAAATGAAGTTGAATCCCATGTGGATTCTTATCCTATAAGCAAGAGTTGTTTTCTGGTAAGAGGACTCACTATTGTGCTCCCATTGCGATACACAGTGAAAATAGCACTCGCATCTGTTCGCAGCAAAGACAGTGCATTGGACTGAAGAGGATCTACTGTTCTTGTCAGTTTCCTAAGCAGAGTTGAACTAGATATGGCCCGTGTGTGTAGGAAGCACAGTTCTTTTGTTCTGAGCAAGCTCACTGTACTGGCCCTATAGGAAACACAGTAGAGAAGAGTAGTGCTCTTTCCTCAAAAGCAGAGTGTGTTTCTTGGAAGGTGAGCTAGCGTTTGTTTCCCAGTCCTAAATGAAGTTGAGTCACATGCAGTTCTTGGTCCTACGAGCAAGAGTTGTTTTCTGGTAAGGAAAGTCACTATTGCGCTCCCATTGCCATACATAGTGCAAATAGCACTGGGGTCTGTTCCCAGCAAGTACAGTGTAATGGACTGAAGAGGAGCTACTGCTCTTGTCAGTTTCCTAAGGAGAGTTGAACTAGATATGGCGCGTGTGTGTAGGAAGCACAGTTCTTTTGTTCTGAGCAAGCTCACTGTTCGGACCCCATAGGAAACACAGTAGAGTAGAAGAGTGCCCTTTTCTCAAAAGCAGAGTGTGTTTCTTGTAAGGCGAGCTAGAGTTTGTTTCCCAGTCCTAAATGGAGTTGAATGACATGCAGTTTCTGGTCCTATGAGCAAGAGTTGTTTTCTGGTAAGAAGAGTCACTATTGCGCTCCCATTGCCATATACAGTGCAAATAACACTCGCATCTGTTCCCAGAAAAGACAGTGTATTGGACTGAAGAGGATCTACTGTTCTTGTCAGTTTCCTAAGCAGAGTTGAACTAGATATGGCCCGTGTGTGTAGGAAGCACAGTTGTTTTGTTCTGAGCAAGCTCACTGTTCAGACCCCATTGGAAACACAGTAGAGTAGAAGAGTGCTCTTTTCTCAAAAGCAGAGTGTGTTTCTTGTAAGGCGAGCTAGGGTTTGTTTCCCAGTCAGAAATGGAGTTGAATCCCATGCAGTTTCTGGTCCTACGAGCAAGAGTTTTTTTCTGTTAAGAAGAGTCACTATTGTGCTCCGTTTGCCATACACAAGGCAAATAGCACACGCGTCTGTTCCCAGCAAGTACAGTGTATTAGACTGAACAGGAGCTACTGTTCTTGTCAGTTTCCTAAGCAGAGTTGAACTAGATATGGCCCGTGTGTGTAGGAAGCACAGTTCTTTTGTTCTGAGCAAGCTCACTGTACTGGCCCTATAGGAAACACAGTAGAGAAGAAGAGTGCTCTTTTCTCAAAAGCAGAGTGTGTTTCTTGTAAGGAGAGCTAGCGTTTGTTTCCCAGTCCTAAATGAAGTTGAGTCACATGCAGTTTTTGGTCCTACGAGCAAGAGTTGTTTTCTTGTAAGGAAAGTCACTATTGCGCTCCCATTGCCATACATAGTGCATATAGCACTCGCGTCTTTTCCCAGCAAGTACAGTGTATTGGACTGAAGAGGAGCTACTGTTCTTGTCAGTTTCCTAAGGAGAGTTGAACTAGATATGGCCCTTGTGTGTAGGAAGCACAGTTCTTTTGTTCTGAGCAAGCTCACTGTTCGGACCCCATAGGAAACACAGTAGAGTAGAAGAGTGCCCTTTTCTCAAAAGCAGAGTGTGTTTCTTGTAAGGCGAGCTAGAGTTTTTTTCCCAGTCCTAAATGGAGTTGAATGACATGCAGTTTCTGGTCCTATGAGCAAGAGTTGTTTTCTCTAAGAAGAGTCACTATTGCGCTCCTATTGCCATATACAGTGCAAATAACACTCGCGTCTGTTCCCAGAAAAGACAGTGTATTGGACTGAAGAGGATCTACTGTTCTTGTCAGTTTCCTAAGCCGAGTTGAACTAGATATGGCCCGTGTGTGTAGGAAGCACAGTTGTTTTGTTCTGAGCAAGCTCACTGTTCAGACCCCAATGGAAACACAGTAGAGTAGAAGAGTGCTCTTTTCTCAAAAGCAGAGTGTGTTTCTTGTAAGGCGAGCTAGGGTTTGTTTCCCAGTCAGAAATGGAGTTGAATCCCATGCAGTTTCTGGTACTACGAGCAAGAGTTGTTTTCTTGTAAGGAAAGTCACTATTGCGCTCCCATTGCTACACATAGTGCATATAGCACTCGCGTCTTTTCCCAGCAAGTACAGTGTATTGGACTGAAGAGGAGCTACTGTTCTTGTCAGTTTCCTAAGGAGAGTTGAACTAGATATGGCCCTTGTGTGTAGGAAGCACAGTTCTTTTGTTCTGAGCAAGCTCACTGTTCGGACCCCATAGGAAACACAGTAGAGTAGAAGAGTGCCCTTTTTTCAAAAGCAGAGTGTGTTTCTGGTAAGGCGAGCTAGCGTTTGTTTCCCAGTCCTAAATGGAGTTGAATGACATGCAGTTTCTGGTCCTATGAGCAAGAGTTGTTTTCTGGTAAGAAGAGTCACTATTGCGGTCCCAATGCCATACACAGTGCAAATACCAATGGCGTCTGTTCGCAGCAAGTACAATGTATTGGACTGAAGAGGAGCTACTGTTCTTGTCAGTTTCCTAAGCAGAATTGAAGTAGATATGGCCCGTGTGTGTAGGAAGCACAGTTCTTTTGTTCTGAGCAAGCTCACTGTTCTGGGCCTATTGGAAACACAGTAGAGTAGAATGGTGCTCTTTTCTCAAAAGCAGAGTGTGTTTCTTGTAAGGCGAGCTAGCGTTTGTTTCCCAGTCCTAAATGGAGTTGAATGACATGCAGTTTCTGGTCCTATGAGCAAGAGTTGTTTTCTAGTAAGAAGAGTCACTATGGCGCTCCCAATGCCATACACAGTGCAAATAGCACTGGCGTCTGTTCGCAGCAAGTACAGTGTATTAGACTGAAGAGTAGCTACTGTTCTTGTCAGTTTCCTAAGGAAAATTGAACTAGATATGGCCCGTGTGTGTAGCAAGCACAGTTGTTTTCTTCTGAGCAAGCTCACTGTTCTGGGCCTGTAGGAAACACAGTAGAGTAGAAGAGTGCTCTTTTTTCAAAAGCAGAGTGTGTTTCTTGTAAGTTGAGCTAGCGTTTGTTTCCCAGTACTAAATGGAGTTGAATCACATGCAGTTTCTGGTCTTACGAGCAAGAGTTATTTTTCTGGTAAGAAGAGACACTATTGTGTTCCCATTGCCATACACAGTGCAAATATCACTCATGTATGTTCCCAGCAAGTACAGTGTATTGGATTGAAGGGGAGCTACTGTTCTTGTCTGTTTCCTAAGCAGAGTTGAACTAGATATGGCCCTTGAGTGTAGGAAGCACAGTTCTTTTGTTCTGAGCAAGCTCACTGTTCGGACACCATAGGAAACACAGTAGAGTAGAAGAGTGCCCTTTTCTCAAAAGCAGAGTGTGTTTCTTGTAAGGCGAGCTAGCGTTTGTTTCCCAGTCCTAAATGGAGTTGAGTCCCATGCAGTTTCTGATCCTGTGAGCAAGAGTTGTTTTTTGGTAAGAAGAGTCACTATTGCGCTCCCATTGCCATACACAGGGCAAATATCACTCGCGTCTGTTCCCAGCAAGTACAGTGTATTGGACTGAAGAGGAGCTACTGTTCTTGTCAGTTTCCTAAGCAGAGTTGAAGTAGATATGGCCCGTGTGTGTAGGAAGCACAGTTCTTTTGTTCTGAGCAAGCTCACTGTACTGGCCCTATAGGAAACACAGTAGAGAAGAAGAGTGCTCTTTTCTCAAAAGCAGAGTGTGTTTCTTGGAAGGTGAGCTAGTATTCGTTTCCCAGTCCTAAATAAAGTTGAGTCACGTGCAGTTTTTGTTCCTACGAACAAGAGTTTTTTTCTGGTAAGTAAAGTCACTGTTGCGCTCCCATTGCCATACATAGTGCAAATAGCACTCGCATCTGTTCCCAGCAAGTACAGTGTATTGGACTGAAGAGGAGCTACTGTTCTTGTCAGTTTTCTAAGCAGAGTTGAACTAGATATGGGCCGTGTGTGTAGGAAGCGCAGTTCTTTTGTTCTGAGCAAGCTCACTGTTCGGACCATATGGAAACACAGTAGAGTAGAAGAGTCCTCTTTTCTCAAAAGCAAAGTGTGTTTCTTATAAGGCGAGCTAGTGTTTGTTTCCCAGTTCTAAATGAAGTTGAATCCCATGCAGATTCTGATCCTACAAGCAAGAGTTGTTTTCTGGTAAGAAGACTCACTATTGTGCTCCCATTGCGATACACAGTGAAAATAGCACTCGCATCTGTTCGCAGCAAAGACAGTGCATTGGACTGAAGAGGATCTACTGTTCTTGTCAGTTTCCTAAGCAGAGTTGAACTAGATATGGCCCGTGTGTGTAGGAAGCACAGTTCTTTTGTTCTGAGCAAGCTCACTGTTCGGAACCCATAGGAAACACAGTAGAGTAGAAGATTGCTCTTTTCTCAAAAGAAGAGTGTGTTTCTTGTAAGGCGAGCTAGCATCTGTTTCCCAGTACTAAATGGAGTTGAATGACATGCAGTTTCTGGTCCTAAGCGCAAGAGTTGTTTTCTGGTAAGGAAGTCACTATTGTGCTCCCATAGCAATACATAGTGCAAATAGCATTCGCGTCTATTTCCAGCAAGTACAGTGTATTGGACTGAAGTGGAGCTACTGCTTTTGTCAGTTTCCTAAGGAGAGTTGAACTAGATATGGCCCGTGTGTGTAGGAAGCACAGTTCTTTTGTTCTGTGCAAGCTCACTGTTCAGACCACATGGAAACACAGTAGAGTAGAAGAGTGCTCTTTTCTCAAAAGCAGAGTGTGTTTCTTGTAAGGCGAGCTAGGGTTTGTTTCCCAGTCAGAAATGGAGTTGAATCCCATGCAGATTCTGATCCTACGAGCAAGAGTTGTTTTCTGGTAAGAAGACTCACTATTGTGTTCCCATTGCGATACACAGTGAAAAAAGCACTGGCATCTGTTCGCAGCAAAGACAGTGTATTGGACTGAACAGGATCTACTGTTCTTGTCAGTTTCCTAAGGAGAGTTGAACTAGATATGGCCCGTGTGTGTAGGAAGCACAGTTCTTTTGTTCTGAGCAAGCTCACTGTACTGGCCCTATAGGAAACACAATAGAGAAGAAGAGTGCTCTTTTCTCAAAAGCAGAGTGTGTTTCTTGGAAGGTAAGCTAGCGTTTGTTTCCCAGTCCTAAATGAAGTTGAGTCACATGCAGTTCTTGGTCCTACGAGCAAGAGTTGTTTTCTGGTAAGGAAAGGCACTATTGTGCTCCCATAGACATACATAGTGCAAATAGCATTCGCGTCTATTTCCTGCAAGTACAGTGTATTGGACTGAAGTGGAGCTACTGCTTTTGTCAGTTTCCTAAGGAGAGTTGAACTAGATATGGCCTGTGTGTAGGAAGCACAGTTCTTTTGTTCTGTGCAAGCTCACTTTTCGGACCATATGGAAACACAGTAGAGTAGAAGAGTGCTCTTTTCTCAAAAGCAGAGTGTGTTTCTTGTAAAGTGAGCTAGTGTTTGCTTCCCAGTCAGAAATGGAGTTGAACCCCATGCAGTTTCTGGTCCTATGAGCAAGAGTTGTTTTCTGGTAAGGAAAGTCACTATTGCGCTCCCATTGCCATACATAGTGCAAATAGCACTCGCGTCTGTTCCCAGCAAGTACAGTGTATTGGACTGAAGAGGAGCTACTGTTCTTGTCAGTTTCCTAAGCAGAGTTGAACTAGATATGGCCCGTGTGTGTAGGAAGCGCAGTTCTTTTGTTCTGAGCAAGCTCACTGTTCGGACCATATGGAAACACAGTAGAGTAGAAGAGTCCTCTTTTCTCAAAAGCACAGTGTGTTTCTTATAAGGCGAGCTAGTGTTTGTTTCCCAGTCCTAAATGAAGTTGAATCCCATGCAGATTCTGATCCTACGAGCAAGAGTTGTTTTCTGGTAAGAAGACTCACTATTGTGCTCCCATTGCGATACACAGTGAAAATAGCCCTCGCATCTGTTCGCAGCAAAGACAGTGTATTGGACTGAAGAGCTCACTGTACTGGCCCTATAGGAAACACAGTAGAGTAGAATAGTGCTCTTTTCTCAAAAGCAGAGTGTGTTTCTTGTAAGGTGAACTAGCGTTTGTTTCTCAGTCCTAAATGAAGTTGAGTCACATGCAGTTTTTGGTCCTATGAGGAAGAGTTGTTTTCTGGTAAGGAAAGTCACTATTGCGCTCCCATTGCCATACATAGAGCAGATAGTACTCGCTTCTGTTCCCAGCAAGTACAGTGTATTGGACTGAAGAGGAGCTACTGTTCTTGTCAGTTTCCTAAGCAGAGTTGAACTAGATATGGCCCGTGTATGTAGGAAGCACAGTTCTTTTGTTCGGAGCAAGCTCACTGTTCAGACCATATGGAAACACATTAGAGTAGAAGAGTGCCCTTTTCTCAAAAGCAGAGTGTGTTTCCTGTAAGGCGAACTAGCATTTGTTTCCCAGTCCTAAATGGAATTGAATCACATGCAGGTTCTAGTCCTACTAGCAAGAGTTGTTTCTGGTAAGAAGAGTCACTATTGCGCTCCCATTGTCATACACAAGGCAAATAGCACTGGCGTCTCTTCCCAGCATGTACAGTCTATTAGACTGAAGAGGAGCTACTGTTATTGTCAATTTCCTAAGCAGAGTTGAACTAGATATGGCCCATGTGCGTAGGAAGCACAGTTCTTTTGTTCTGAGCAAGCCTACTGTACTGTCCCTATAGGAAACACAGTAGAGAAGATGAGTGCTCTTTTCTCAAAAGCAGAGAGTGTTTCTTGTAAGGTGAGCTAGCGTTTGTTTTCCAGTACTAAATGAAGTTGAGTCACATGCAGTTTTTGTTCCTACGAGCAAGAGTTGTTTTCTGGTAAGGAAAGTCACTATTGTGCTCCCATTGCCATACACAGTGCAAATAGCACTCGCGTCTGTTCCCAGCAAGTACAATGTATTGGAATGAAGAGGAGCTACTGTTCTTGTCAGTTTCCTAAGCAGAGTTGAACTAGATATGGCCCGTGTGTGTAGGAAGCACAGTTGTTTTGTTCTGAGCAAGCTCACTGTTCGGACCATATGGAAACACAGTAGAGTAGAAGAGTGCTCTTTTCTCAAAAGCAGAGGGTGTTTCTTCTAAGACGAGCTAGTGTTTGTTTCCCAGTCAGAAATGGAGTTGAATCCCATGCAGTTTCTGGTCCTACGAGCAAGAGTTTTTTTCTGTTAAGAAGAGTCACTATTGTGCTCCCATTGCCATACTCAGTGCAAATAGCACTCGCGTCTGTTCCCAGCAAGTACAGTGTATTGGACTGAAAAGTATCTACTCTTCTTGTCAGTTTCCTAAGCAGAGTTGAACTAGATATGGCCCGTGTGTGTAGGAAGCACAGTTCTTTGTTCTGAGCAAGCTCCTGTACTGGCCCTATAGGAAACCCAGTAGAGAAGAAGAGTGCTCTTTTCTCAAAAGCAGATTGTGTTTCTTGTAAGGTGAGCTAGTGTTTGTTTCCCAGTCCTAAATGAAGTTGAGTCACATGCAGTTTTTGGTCCTACGAGCAAGAGTTGTTTTCTGGTAAGGTAATTCACTATTGTGCTCCCATTGCCATACATAGTGCATATAGCACTCGTGTCTGTTCCCAGCAAGTACAGTGTATTGGACTGAAGAGGAGCTACTGTTCTTGTCAGTTTCCTAAGCAGAATTGAACTAGATATGGCCTGTGTGTGTAGGAAGCACAGTTATTTTGTTCTGATCAAGCTCACTGTTCTGGCCCTATAGGAAACACAGTAGAGTAGAAGAGTGCTCTCTTCTCAAAAGCAGAGTGTGTTTTTTGTATGGCGAGCTAGCGTTTGTTTCCCAGTCCTAAATGGAGTTGAATCACATGCAGTTTCTGGTCCTACGAGCAAGAGTTGTTTTCTGGTAAGAAGAGACACTATTGTGTTCCCATTGCCATACACAGTGCAAATAGCACTCACGTCTGTTCCCAGCAAGTACAGTGTATTGGACTGAAGAGGAGCTACTGTTCTTGTTCAGTTTCCTAAGCAGAGTTGAACTAGATATGGCCCGTGTGTGTAGGAAGCACAGTTCTTTTGTTCTGAGCAAGCTCACTGTTCTGCCCCTATAGGAAACACAGTAGAGTAGAAGAGTGCTCTTTTCTCAAAAGTAGAGTGTGTCTCTTGTAAGGCGAGCTAGCGTTTGTTTCCCAGTCCTAAATGGAGTTGAATCACATGCACTTTCTCTTCCTACGAGCAAGAGTTGTTTTTTGGTAAGAAGAGTCACTATTGCGCTCCCATTGCCATACACAGGGCAAATAGCACTGGCGTCTGTTCCCAGCATGTACAGTGTATTGGACTGAAGAGGATCTACTGTTCTTGTCAGTTTCTTAAGCAGAATTGAACTAGATATGGCCCTGTGTGTAGGAAGCACAGTTCTTTTGTTCTGAGCAAGCTCAATATTCTGGCCCTATATGTAACACAGTAGAGTAAAAGAGTGCTCTTTTCTCAAAAGCAGAGTGTGTTTCTTGTAAGGCGAGCTAGCGTTTTTTTCCCAGTCAGAAATGGAGTTGAATCACATGCAGTTTCTGGTCCTAGGAGCAAGAGTTGTTTTCTGGTAAGGAAAGTCACTATTGCGTTCCCATTGACATGCACAGTGCAAATAGCACTCGTGTCTGCTTCCAACAAGTACAGTGTATTGGACTGAAGAAGAGCTAATGTTCTTGTCAGTTTCCTAAGCAGAGTTGAACTAGATATGGCCCGTGTGTGTAGGAAGCACAGTTCTTTTGTTCTGAGCAAGCTCACTGTTCGGACCCCATAGGAAACACATTAGAGTAGAAGAGTGCTCTTTTCTCAAAAGCAGATTGTGTTTCTTGTAAGGTGAATTAGCGTTTGTTTCCCAGTCCGAAATGGAGTTGAATCCCATGCAGTTTCTGGTCCTACGAGCAAGAGTTGTTTTTTGGTAAGAAGAGTCACAATTGCGCTCCCTTTGTCATACACAGGGCAAATGGCCCTGGCGTCTGTTCCCAGCATGTACAGTGTATTGGACTGAAGAGGATCTACTGTTCTTGTCAGTTTCCTAAGCAGAGTTGAACTAGATATGGCCCGTGTGTGTAGGAAGCACAGTTCTTTTGTTCTGAGCCAGCTCTCTGTTCGGACCCCATAGGAAACACTGTTGAGTAGAAGAGTGCTCTTTTCTCAAAAGCAGAGTGTGTTTCTTGTAAGGCGAGCTAGCATTTTTTCCCAGTCAGAAAAGGATTTGAATCCCATGCAGTTTCTGGTCCTATGAGCAAGAGTTGTTTTCTGGTAAGGAAAGTCACTATTGCGATCCCATTTCCATACACAGAGCAAATAGCACTCGCATCTGTTCGCAGCAAGTACAGTGTATTGGACTGAAGAGGAGCTACTGTTCTTGTCAGTTTCCTAAGCCGAGTTGAACTAGATATGGTGTGGGAGCCGGTTCTCGGGTTCCTCATGGCTTTACCCAGCAGGTCCACATAGAGGATGATTAGACCACGGGCCTGAGTGCAGGTGTCTGAGATGGTCTGCACTTGCCTGTGCTGGGGGAGGAGGTCTTTTGCTCCACCCCTTGGTGTCTCTATAAAAACCCTGGGGCAGAGACAGTCGGGGCCTGTTGGAATAGGTTCCAGGCCCTCTCGAGGCTATCCTTAATTTTCTATCTGTTTATCTCCGCGATATTCTCCGCAATAAATCCTTCTATCTAATATTTCCTGCTGCTCGCACTCAAGAAAACTCTGGGGAACTGTGGGGGTGGTTGGGTAAACGCCCCACAGAATGGCGCCATGAACAGGGACTAAAGAAAAAAGAAAAAAAGGGACTAAAGAAAAAAAAGGGGGGACTAAAAAAAGGGGGGGACTAAAAGACAAATGAACAGGGACTAAAGACAAAGTAATAGGGACTAAAGATAAAGGAAAATAATAGTTTTATTACAGTTTTTGGCAAAAGTGCTGAGTTCAGCCCTGCCAGTGGATGAGACATGCCGGTGTTATGGAAAATATATATTTTATATATATATATATTTTTGAGAGGCAGGGGTTTTATCCTCGAGAGAAAAAGAAAGCGGACTGGAAGGATGTCCGATGCTGCAGCGAAATTCTCTTCTGTCAAAATTTTCTATCTTCTATCCCTTTCTCAATTTCTATCTGTGAAAAATAAGTATAAGGTATAGGGTAGTAAAATAGTGTAGGAAAAACTTAGAAGTGTAAGATTGTGTAGGAAAAAATAAGTAAGGCAACTAGACAGAAAAACTCTTCAATTTTCTAACTTGGGGGCTCTGAATGCAAACTGGGGGAAAAAATCTTTCTTTGGGCTATTTGGGTAGTAAAAAAGCTCTTCTTCAAGCTATGGGGAAGAATAAGTTTCCTATGGAAGCTTTTGACCTGGGGACAGCTGAAATGCTAAGTCCAAACGGCAAGAGAAAGTGATTTCTCCCTGAGGCAAAAATGGGGGTGTAAAAAGCCAAAAAGTTTAAAGTTGGGAAGTTTTGGGAAAAGTTGGTCTTTCTCTTGGGGGAAAAAACTCTTAAACTAAAAGCTTTTCTTGGAAAATTTTGGGGAAAAAATCTCTAAAAAGCCTTAATCTTTCTCAAAAGCTCTTAAACTTAAAAACTAAAGCCTTTAACTTTCTCAAAAGGGCAAAAATTAGAATCACCTGAAGATTTTAGTATGGGGACCACCTGTGATTAGCTCAAAGAGAAAAACAACAAACCTGTTAAGATAGCAAAACCTCTCTAAGTTCTTTCAAGCTTTAAAAATCCTCCCTGCAATGCAGGAGGCAGGGACAAGTTCCTAAAAACCTCTTGTAAGCTGTGTCTCTTCAAGCTAGTAAAAGACAGTGGGTCAGAGTACCCTGAGGGAAATGCTTGGGAGAGTGTGGGTAAAGAGCTACAGAGAGCCCAAAAGGGCAAGAAACTTTACCTGAGAAAAGCAAAAAAGCCAAGCTTTTCAGTTACAGTGGAGCTGAGGCATCAAGGGTTTTGTTTCTGAGTGAGCGTTTCAGAATGAAAAGGTGCTCCTAATCGTCCTAATGCAAAGATCCCCTGAAGCATGCAAACTGTTAGCATTGTATCCTCGCTTCTGACCAAAAACCCAGAGGTGACTGGCCAGCTTCTCTGAGTTGGAGTGCATTTCAGGGATACTAGGGTTCCTGCAGTTGAAAACTTTCTGGAGCATAGAGCTGAGGCAGGAAGGTGCAGGACCCAGGGGAAGGTTGCTAATGAACAACCAAAACTAAAGCCAGTGGGAACAGCACAGTTGTCTGCTTTCCTACAAGTCCCGGGTTGGTAGGTCCACTGCTGCAAAAAGACATCTGAAAAAGCTTTCCTATCAGTAGGGACCTTTCTGGGAAAACAGTAAAGCTGAACTGTGTCTGAAGCAGTTGTGCTGCTGAGTCAGAACGCTGTCTGGGGAAAGAGCCCAGCCAGGGCAGAACAGAACTATCCAGGAGTAAAGCTTTCTTTTCTGTCAGAGAAAACACCTCTTTGAGAAAAGCTTTGTTTCAACTGACTCCCCTGAGATGAGGGAGTGTAGCCCTGAGAGGTGATTGCCTCTGGAATAAGCTCTGTCCTTGAGCACCCAGACAAGCAAATGCAACCCACTGGGGGACTGGGCCAGGTGAAGGTCTGATAAGGCAAAACACCTGTCCTAATGGGAGTTTAGAAATGGCAAAAACCTCCCTTGTTAGATTTTCAGTCTGTATGCAAACCACACAGACCCAGAAAACAAACGGACAAAAAGCCCCTACCTTCAGTAGCAGGGAAAGCCGCCACTGTAGTGTCGGAAACTGTTTCTGGGGTAGAGGGGATAAACTGAGACCAAACTGGGAACTGTCTGGGAGAAAGACTCTGAAGAAACAGAGAAGGGACATAATCCTCCCCAGAAAAATATATGACCTGTGAAAAGCTGCTAGAATTTGAGGCAGATTCGGGGGGGAGAAAAAAAAAGCCCCTACTTCCAAGGGCAGCTAGCAGAGGTACAGAGCCGCAGATACTTGAAGCTCTGCATCTGGGGAAGGAAGGAACAAGCAAAATGAGATAGATCAGTGGGAGAAAATCTCTCTGAAAGAGATATGGAAAAGGTGTTGTACATGATCTTGTTTTTCACTGACTGGCTAAGACAAACACAAGCCCCGAGGAAAATTGCTATCAGAAATTGCCCACCTCAATGCGCGCTAACGAGGCAGGTGCAGTTCTGATTTGGGGGCCAGTGTCAAATGAAGGAGAAACACCTGTTAAAGCCAGTTGAGGAGAGAATAGGAATCTCCCAATGTGCCATAGCTGAAAATGTAAAATGCTTGTTCAAATCTCCGTTGCAAAAGCAAAAAACTTTGTTCAAACCTCCCGGGCAAGAATTTGTAAGCAAGTCTGGTAAAAAAGAACTTAAAAGTTGACTCTCAGACCCAAAAAGAACTATGGGAAATGACTGATATAAGGGAAATGATATAAAGGACTGATTTAAGGGACTGATACTATTATGGACTGATATAAGGGAAATGCATTCTGGAAAAGGTAGTTTTTCTGCTAAAGATGGCGACATTGCCCTGAAACACTTTTGTCAGCTCGAAAATACATTCATGGTAAACTTTAAAATACAGCTTTTAAAAGAATAGGAGGAAAATCATCTAAGAGTTTTAAGTGTCAGTTCCAATGAAACATTGAAAGGATATGGAACTAGGCACTTCGCGGTTTGGGGGTTGGTAAAATGCCTTATTTACCCTAATAGCTGTGCAAAATTTTTATGGTAGTTGGATGACCAAAAGCTACCTATAAGAGCAAACAAGTCACTTTAAAATCCTTACAAAAGCAAGAAAGCAGTTTATACACTGAACGTTGTCTTAGATATGAAGAAACTTATGTGAAATTAAAAATTATTTACCTTTTGAACAAACTGCCTGCAATGAGTGATTCCTCTGCAAATCTAATTAAGGGGATAAGAAACGGGCATTCAAAAAGAAATGACTGCTTTATAGATGGGAAACAAACTTCAGAAAATCTGTCTTAAAAAAAAGCTTCACCTGAAAGTTCCTTATAAGAAATCAATGCTAAATATCACAGCTGCTAATAACATCAGTAGTTAAAGCTAATAAAATGAAAATGCTAAATCCTGAAAATGCTTTTTCTCAGAGTAAGCTAATGAAGGATATGTTTCATGAAAGAACATCTATGTTCTTAACTCTTTTGAATAGTAACAGTTTTGGTAAAAATACTGGAACTAACAATCCAGTCAAAATGTTTCAACAAATCCAAGACGCTATTCCACAAAAGAAAGCTGCCATGCTTTGTGGGCCATATTAGAGCTCACGCCAATCTTCCTGGTCCTTTAGCTGAGGGTAATGCGAAATGGAAAGATCCCTGCTCGGGATTGTGGAAGGGTCCCGATCCTGTGTTAATATGGGGTCGAGGACATGTTTGTGTTTTTTCACAAGAGGAGAATGAAGCTCGGTGATTACCGGAGCGTTTTGTAAGGAGCTTGGAACTAAGAAAGGTCAGCTCCAATGATGTTCCTACAATGGAACCAGAATGAAAGTGGCTCAATTAGTGTTTCTGAGGTTTTGTCACTGGTTAATGCAAACAGTGAGGAAATAGAGTTCGGAGCTGTGCCGCTTTTGGCTTTACTAGCTCCTTTGGAAAAACACTTTATATCACCTAATAACTGTGCGATATTTGGCAAAGAGCTTACAGCAGCTAAATATGGTAATTTCACCGTCAGCGTGAAGGGAAGTTTTTCGGTAGAACAAACCAAGAGTACTGCTGTAATAGAAACATTTGTCTGAATTGAAGCACTTAGGGGAACTATTAAGAATTTGGGTGAAGGGACAGCCTCTAGTTAAACACCGTCTACCGCTGACAGTGCATCTCTGCTGGGTCCGGAACGGCTGAGAGAACTGGCAACTTTGGAGTGTGGCATCATCCTGGGAAGGCTACAGTCCCCTAGCAACAGCTATCACAATTGTATAACAACACTCACTAAATCCCAGTGTTTTATAACAAAGCTGACTATAAACTCTAAACATTAGCAAGGATGAATGTACTTCCTGTCTAGTTAAGAATCTTTCTAATAGAGATAGTGATAATAATTAAGAGTAAGAAATAGAAAAAGATGAAAATAAGATATGTAAGTTTATAAAAATTCTCTTGTTAGATCTGTGTTAAAAAATCTTTAGGTGTTTGCTAAGTTAAATATATGCTAATGGTAGCCCTATATAAGTTTGTAAAATAGATCTATAGATCCTTTAAGAATATAAGCTTGCAAGAAGTATCTAAGGTAGTCTTAAGACATGTAGTGATAAGCTTGTAAGAAGTAAAGATGTTAGCAGTAAATGTAAGTTTAAATAAGAATAAGATGGAATGAATATAAGAAATAAGGAGTATATAAGAAGTAATAAGAAATATATTTGCTAAAGTAGTTCTATAGTTTCCTTAAGGAGTATAAATAAGTAGATGTTAATACGTTATATGTGAGTTTGTAAAATGTAGATGTTGAATGTGAGTCTAAATGCTTTGCAAGGCAAAAGGTTATATGTGAGTTTGTAAAGTGTAAATGTTAAGTGTGAGTCTATTCTTAATGTATATGGTGAAAGAACCTGAGACATACAGAAGTTAGTGTCCTACCAGACTGCAAAGCAGGCAGTCTGAGCAGTTTTTTAAAAGCTCCAGAAGCCGCTAAGAAGCTAAGAATGGCAGACGCCAGAACTAGCACAAGGCATCCGCAGCTGCGATTCATGGAAAATCAACGCAACACAGAAAAACCTGAGCTAACATCAAAAACGGTGCGGTTTAGAATACTACTGTACCTAAAAAGGTCTGTCTGTGAGAACAAAAGTTGCAGAGATGCTTGTTTGAAGTAAAATTGTTAACGGCAAAAAGTTTTGGTTGAAAACTATCTCTTCATATTTGGAAGTGAAAGCCTGATACTAGAATTTATTTCTTGTTTGAACTTTTTGAACTTAAAATGAGATAAAACTACAAAGATTTTGGTTATGGATTTCTTCATATTTGGAAGGCTCGTACCAGAATTTATCATGTGAATTTTGGGACTTAAGAAATGAAATGAACAGTAGAGATTTCATTGCAATGGGACAATTTTGAGTTTATTCATAGTAATGACCTAGAACTGTTTGCTGGAATTGGGTTAAAAATGGAACTGTTTAAATGAAGAAATTTATTTCTACCTAGAATCCAGATGCAGTTTTGTGTATGCATATATGCTTTATTAACTGGTGATTCATGAATTGTTTTGTGGAACTGTTTATGTAAAATGGAATTACTTATGGAACTGGTTTGTGTTACAAACGGAACTGTTTAAACAGAAGTTTGGGTTTTCTAACTAGGCTTGAGATTTTGCTTAAATTATAAAGAAAAGGGACAGTTAATATTCCTTAGTTTAATTTCAAAAGTTGTTTGAGGGATTAATGTCATGTTTTTGTTAGTAAATGCAAATGGGGTATACTAAGAGACTACTTTTAAAGTGTGTAAAGAGTTTTATTAAGAAACTGCTTTTGGATGTCTTGCTAAGTTTTCAAAGTGTTAATGGTTAGATTGAGAATACTGCATTTCAATATGGGTTTGTAGGAATTGTATGAGTTTGGGTTTTTCTAACTAGGTTTGAGATTTTGTTTAAAAAATTATAAAGAAAAGGAAGAGTTATGAGGTTGAATTATGTTTGCAGAAATTATATTTACCCTATTGATATTAATGCACCCTGGTTTTGTGGAGTTAAGGAATATTTAAGTTTGATGTGAATACATTGAAGTTTTTCCTATGTTCTGTTAGCAAGAAAATTCAAATGATTGAGTTAAAGTTGTAAGACGGAGAAAATTGTTAACTATATATAGCACCATATATGCTAATCCAAATGGTTCTGTTAAGAGTTTGCTTTGAGTTGTAAGACAGAGAATTGTGGCTATTTATAGCAATGTTTATGTTAACCTGTTAATGGTAATGATGAAGCTAAGGGATTCTTTAAGTTTGTAGTCGCCTTAAGAGTTTTTGGCTTAGAAAGGGATTGAGGCAGCAAAGACTGCTGTAGTCACCTTGGACCTAATTCAAAAGAGAAATGCCATCTATATCATCCTCTACTCCCATACTGGGAGGTGTAACAGCTATGGAGATTGCTGTAAGCCATTATAGTTATTTTTTTATATATTAAGAAAGGGGGACCTGTGGGAGCCCGTTCTCGGGTTCCTCGTGGCTTTACCCAGCAGGTCCACATAGAGGATGATTAGACCACGGGCCTGAGTGCAGGTGTCTGAGATGGTCTGCACTTGCCTGTGCTGGGAAAGAAGGTCTTTTGCTCCACCCCTTGGTGTCTCTATAAAAACCCTGGGGCAGAGACAGTTGGGGCCCATTGGAATAGGTTCCAGGCCCTCTCGAGGCTATCCTTTATTTTCTATCTGTTTATCTCCGCGATATTCTCCGCAATAAATACTTCTATCTAATATTTCCTGCTGCACGCACTCAAGAAAACTCTGGTGAGCTAGCGTTTGTTTCCCAGTGCTAAATGGAGTTGAATCACATGCAGTTTCTGGTCCCTCGAGCAAGAGTTGTTTTCTGGTAAGAAGAATCACTATTGCACTCCCATTGTCATACACAGGGCAAATAGCACTAGCTTCTGTTCCGAGCATGTACAGTGTATTGGACTCAAGAGGATCTACTATTCTTGTCAGTTTCCTAAGCAGAATTAAAGTAGATATGGCCCGTGTGTGTAGGAAGCACAGTTCTTTTGTTCGGAGCAAGCTCACTGTTCTGGCCCTATAGGAAACACAGTAGAGTAGAAGAGTGCTCTTTTCTCAAAAGCAGAGGGTGTTTCTTGTAAGGAGAGCTAGCGTTTGTTTCCCAGTCCTAAATGGAGTTGAATCACATGCAGTTTCTGGTCCTAGGAGCAAGAGTTGTTTTCTGGTAAGGAAAGTCACTATTGCGCTCCCATTGCCATATACAGTGCAAATATCACTCGCGTCCGTTCCCAGCAAGTACAGTGTATTGGACTGAAGAGGAGCTACTGTTCTTGTCAGTTTCCTAAGCAGAGTTGAACTAGATATGGCCCGTGCATGTAAGAAGCACAGTTCTTTTGTTCGGAGCAAGCTCACTGTTCTGGCCCTATAGGAAACACAGTAGAGTAGAAGAGTGCTCTTTTCTCAAAAGCAGAGTGTGTTTCTTGTAAGGCGAGCTAGCGTTTGTTTCCCAGTCCTATACAGAGATGAATCACATGCAGTTTCTATTCCTACGAGCAAGAGTTGTTTTCTGGTAAGAAGAGTCACTATTGCGCTCCCATTGCCTTACACAGTGCAAATAGCACTCGTGTCTGTTCGCAGCAAGTACAGCATATTAGACTGAAGAGGAGTTACTGTTCTTGTCAGTTTCCTAAGCAGAGTTGAACGAGATATGGCCCATTTGTGTAGGAAGCACAGTTCTTTTGTTCTGAGTAGGCTCACTGTTCGGACCCCATAGGAAACACATTAGAGTAGAAGAGTTCTCTTTTCTCAAAAGCAGATTGTGTTTCTTGTAAGGCGAACTAGCGTTTGTTTCCCAGTCCTAAATGGAGTTGAATGTCATGCAGTTTCTGGTCCTACGAGCAAGAGTTGTTTTCTGGTAAGAAGAGTCACTATTGTGCTCCCATTGTCATACACAGTGCAAATAGCACTCGCGTCTGTTCCCAGCAAGTACAGTGTATTGGACTGAAGAGGAGCTACTGTTCTTGTCAGTTTCCTAAGCAGAGTTGAACTAGATATGGCCCATGTGTGTAGGAAACACAGTTCTTTTGTTCTGAGCAAGCTCACTGTTCGGACCACATAGGAAACACAGTAGAGTAGAAGAGTGCTCTTTTCTCAAAAGCAGATTGTGTTTCCTGTAAGGCGAGCTAGCGTTTGTTTCCCAGTCCTAAATGAAATTGAGTCACATGCAGTTTTTTGTCCTACAAGCAAGAGTTGTTTTCTGGTAAGGAAAGTCACTATTGTGCTCCCATTGCCATACATAGTGCAGATAGCACTCGCGTCTGTTCCCAGAAATGACAGTGTATTGGACTGAAGAGGAGCTACTGCTCTTGTCAGTTTCCTAAGGAGAGTTGAACTAGATATGGCCCGTGTGTTTAGGAAGCACAGTTCTTTTGTTCTGTGCAAGCTCACTGTTCGGACCCCTTAGGAAACACAGTAGAGTAGAAGAGTGCCCTTTTCTCAAAAGCAAAGTGTGTTTCTTGTAAGGCGAGCTAGCGTTTGTTTCCCAGTCCTAAATGGAGTTGAATCACATGCAGTTTCTGGTCCTATGAGCAAGAGTTGTTTTCTGGTAAGAAGAGTCACTATTGTGCTCCCATTGTCATACACAGTGCAAATAGCACTCGCATCTGTTCGCAGCAAGTACAGTGTATTGGACTGAAGTGGAGCTAATGTACTTGTCAGTTTCCTAAGCAGAGTTGAACTAGATATGGCCCATGTGTGTAGGAAGCACAGTTCTTTTGTTCTGAGCAGGGTCACTGTTCGGACCCCAAGGGAAAAACATTAGAGTAGAAGAGTGCTCTTTTCTCAAAAGCAGATTGTGTTTCTTGTAAGACGAACTAGAGTTTGTTTCCCAGTCCTAAATGGAGTTGAATCCCATGCAGTTTCTGGTCCTATGAGCAAGAGTTGTTTTCTGGTAAGAAGAATCACTATTGTGCTCCCATTGTCATACAGAGTGCAAATAGCACTCTTGTCTGTTCCCAGCAAGTACAGTGTATTGGACGGAAGAGGATCTACTGTTCTTGTCAGTTTCCTAAGCAGAATTGAACTAGATATGGCCGTGTGTTTAGGAAGCACACTTCTTTTGTTCTGAGCAAGCTCAGTGTTCTGGGCCTATAGGAAACACAGTAGAGTAGAAGAATGCTCTTTTCTCAAAAGCAGAGTGTGTTTCTTGTAAGTCGAGCTAGCGTTTGTTTCCCAGTCCTAAATGGAGTTGAATCACATGCAGTTTCTGGTCCTACGAGCAAGAGTTGTTTTCTAGTAAGAAGAGTCACTATTGTGCTCCCATCATACACAGTGCAATAAAATAGCACTCGCATCTGTTCGCAGCAAGTACAGTGTATTGTACTGAAGAGGAGCTACTGTTCTTGTCAGTTTCCTAAGCAGAGTTGAACTAGATATGGCCCATGTGTGTAGGAAGCACAGTTCTTTTGTTCTGAGCAAGCTCACTGTTCGGACCCCATAAGAAACACATTAGAGTAGAAGAGTGACATTTCTCAAAAGCAGATTGTGTTCCCTGTAAGGTGAACTAGCATTTGTTTCCCAGTCCTAAATGGAGTTGAATCCCATGGAGTTTTTGGTCCTATGAGCAAGAGTTGTTTTCTGGTAAGGAAAGTCACTATTGTGCTCCCATTTCCATACATAGTGCAAATAGCACTCGCATCTGTTCCCATCAAGTACAGTGTATTGGACTTAAGAGGATCTACTGTTCTTGTCAGTTTCCTAAGCAGAATTGAACTAGATATGGCCCGTGTGTGTAGGAATCACAGTTCTTTTGTTCTGAGCAAGCTCACTCTTCGGACCACATAGGAAAAACATTAGAGTGGAAGAGTGCTCTTTTCTGAAAAGCAGATTGTGTTTCTTGTAAGGCAAACTAGCGTTTGTTTCCCAGTCCTAAATGGAGTTGAATCCCATGCAGTTTCTGGTCCTACGAGCAAGAGTTGTTTTCTGGTAAGAAGAGTCACTATTGCCCTCCCATTCTCATAAACAGTGCAAATATCTCTCGCCTTGGTTAGCAGAAAGTACAGTGTATTGGACTGAGGAGGAGCTACTCTTCTTGTCAGTTTCCTAAGCAGAGTTGAACTAGTTATGGCCCATGTGTGTAGGAAGCACAGTTCTTTTGTTCTGACCAAGCTCACTGTTCGAACCCCATAGGAAACACAGTAGAGTAGAAGATTGCCCTTTTCTCAAAAGCAGAGTGTTACTTGTAAGGCGCGCTAGTGTTTGTTTCCCAGTCCTAAATGGAGTTGAATAACATGCAGTTTCTGGTCTTTTGAGCAAGAGTTGTTTTCTGGTAAGAAGAGTCACCATTGTGCTCCCATTGTCATACACAGGGCAAATAGCACTGGCGTCTGTTCCCAGCATGTACAGTGTATTGGACTGAAGTGGATCTACTGTTCTTGTCATTTTCCTAAGCAGAATTGAACTAGATATGGCCCGTGTGTGTAGGAAGCACAGTTCTTTTGTTCTGAGCAAGCTTACTGTTCTGGGCCTATAGGAAACACAGGAGAGTAGAAGAGTGCTCTTTTCTCAAAAGCAGAGTGTGTTTCTTGTAAGGCGAGCTAGCGTTTGTTTCCCAGTCCTAAATGGAGTTGAATCACATGCAGTTTGTGTTCCTATGAGCAAGAGTTTTTTCTGGTAAGAAGAGACACTATTGTGTTCCCATTGCCATACACAGTGCAAATAGCACTTGCGTCTGTTCCCAGCAAGTACAGTGCATTGGACTGAAGAGGAGCTACTGTTCTTGTCAGTTTCCTAAGCAGAGTTGAACTAGATATGACCCGTGTGTGTAGGAAACACAGTTCTTTTGTTCTGAGCAAGTTCCCTGTTTGGACCACATAGGAAACACATTAGAGTTGAAGAGTGCTCTTTTCTCAAAAGCAGATTGTGTTTCCTGTAAGGCGAACTAGCGTTTGTTTCCCAGTCCTAAATGGAATTGAATCACATGCAGGTTCTAGTCCTACTAGCAAGAGTTGTTTCTGGTAAGAAGAGTCACTATTGCGCTCCCACGGTTACACAGGGCAAATAGCACTTGCGTCTCTTCCCAGCATGTACAGTGTATTGGACTGAAGAGGATCTACTGTTCTTGTCAGTTTCCTAAGCAGAATTGAACTAGATATGGCCGTGTATGTAGGAAGCACAGTTCTTTTGTTCTGAGCCAGCTTACTGTTTTGGCCCTATAGGAAACACAGTAGAGTAAAAGAGTGCTCTTTTCTCAAAAGCAGAGTGTGTTTCTTTGAAGGTGAGCTAGCATTTGTTTCCCAGTCGTAAATGGATTTGAGGACATGCAGTTTCTGGTCGTATGAGCAAGAGTTGTTTTCTGGTAAGGAAAGTCACTATTGTGCTCCTATTGCCATACACAGTGCAAATAGCACTCACGTCTGTTCCCAGCAAGTACAGTGTATTGGACTGAAGAGGAGCTACTGTTCTTGTCAGTTTCCTAAGATGAGTTGAAGTAGATATGGCCCATGTGTGTAGGAAGCACAGTTCTTTTGTTCTGAGCAAGCTCACTGTTCTGGCCCTATAGGAAACACAGTAGAGTAGAAGAGTGCTCTTTTCTCAAAAGCAGATTGCGTTTCTTGTAAGGCGAACTAGCTTTTGTTTCCCAGTCTTAAACGGAGTTGAATCACATGCAGTTTCTGGTCCTATGAGCAAGAGTTGTTTTCTGGTAAGAAGAGTCACTATTGTGCTCCCATCATACACAGTGCAAATAGCACTCGCATCTGTTCGCAGCAAGTACAGTGTATTGGACTGAAGAGGAGCTACTGTTCTTGTCAGTTTCCTAAGCAGAGTTGAACTAGATGTGGCCCATGTGTGTAGGAAGCACAGTTCTTTTGTTCTGAGCAAGCTCACTGTTCGGACCATATGGAAACCCAGTAGAGTAGAAGAGTGCTCTTTTCTCAAAAGCAGAGTGTGTTTCTTGTAAGGCGAGCTAGCGTTTGTTTCCCAATCCTAAATGGAGTTGAATCACATGCAGTTTCTGGTCCTATGAGCAAGAGTTGTTTTCTGGTAAGAAGAGTCACTATTGCGCTCCCATTGTCATACACAGGGCAAATAGCACTGGCGTCTGTTCACAGCATGTACACTGTATTGGACTCAAGAGGATCTACTGTTCTTGTCAGTTTCCTAAGCAGAATTGAACTAGATATGGCACGTGTGTGTAGGAAGCACAGTTCTTTTGTTCTGAGCAAGTTCACTGTTCTGGCCCTATAGGAAACACAGTAGATTAGAAGAGTGCTCTTTTCTCAAAAGCAGATTGTGTTTCTTGTAAGGCGAGCTAGCGTTTGTTTCCCAGTACTAAATGGAGATGAATCACATGCAGTTTGTATTCCTACGAGCAAGAGTTGTTTTCTGGTAAGAAGAGTCACTATTGCGCTCCCATTGCCCTACACAGTGCAAATAGCACTCGCATCTGTTCGCAGCAAGTACAGTGTATTGGACTGAAGAGGAGTTATTGTTCTTGTCAGTTTCCTAAGCAGAGTTGAACTAGATATGGCCCATTTGTGTAGGTAGCACATTTCTTTTGTTCTGAGCAGGCTCACTGTTCGGACCCCATAGGAAACACATTAGAGTAGAAGAGTTCTCTTTTCTCAAAAGCAGATTGTGTTTCTTGTAAGGTGAACTAGCGTTTGTTTCCCAGTCCTAAATGGAGTTGAATCTCATGCAGTTTCTGGTCCTACGAGCAAGAGTTGTTTTCTGGTAAGAAGAGTCATATTGTGCTCCCATTGTCATACACAGTGCAAATAGCACTCGCGTCTGTTCCCAGCAAGTACAGTGTATTGGACTGAAGTGGAGCTACTGTTCTTGTCAGTTTCCTAAGCAGAGTTGAACTAGATATGGCCCATGTGTGTAGGAAACACAGTTCTTTTGTTCTGAGCAAGCTCACTGTTCGGACCACATAGGAAACACATTAGAGTTGAAGAGTGCTCTTTTCTCAAAAGCAGATTGTGCTTCCTGTAAGGCAAACTAGCGTTTGTTTCCCAGTCCTAAATGGAATTGAATCACATGCAGGTTCTAGTCCTACTAGCAAGAGTTGTTTCTGGTAAGAAGAGTCACTATTGCGCTCCCACGGTCATACATAGGGCAAATAGCACTGGCGTCTCTTCCCAGCATGTACAGTGTATTGGACTGAAGAGAATCTACTGTTCTTGTCAGTTTCCTAAGCAGAATTGAACTAGATATGGCCGTGTATGTAGGAAGCACAGTTCTTTTGTTCTGAGCCAGCTTACTGTTTTGGCCCTATAGGAAACACAGTAGAGCAGAAGAGTGCTCTTTTCTGAAAAGCAGAGTGTGTTTCTTGTAAGGTGAGCTAGCGTTTGTTTCCCAGTCGTAAATGGATTTGAGGACTTGCAGTTTCTGGTCGTATGAGCAAGAGTTGTTTTCTGGTAAGTAAAGTCACTATTGTGCTCCTATTGCCATACACAGTGCAAATAGCACTCACGTCTGTTCCCAGCAAGTACAGTGTATTGGACTGAAGAGGAGCTACTGTTCTTGTCAGTTTCCTAAGCAGAGTTGAACTAGATATGGCCCATGTGTGTAGGAAGCACAGATCTTTTGTTCTGAGCAAGCTCACTGTTCTAGCCCTATAGGAAACACAGTAGAGTAGAAGAGTGCTCTTTTCTCAAAAGCAGATAGTGTTTCTTGTAAGGCGAACTAGCTTTTGTTTCCCAGTCCTAAATGGAGTTGAATCACATGCAGTTTCTGGTCCTATGAGCAAGAGTTGTTTTCTAGTAAGAAGAGTCACTATTGTGCTCCCATCATACACAGTGCAAACAGCACTCGCATCTGTTCGCAGCAAGTACAGTGTATTGGACTGAAGAGGAGCTACTGTTCTTGTCAGTTTCCTAAGCAGAGTTGAACTAGATGTGGCCCATGTGTGTAGGAAGCACAGTTCTTTTGTTCTGAGCAAGCTCACTGTTCGGACCATATGGAAAACCAGTAGAGTAGAAGAGTGCTCTTTTCTCAAAAGCAGAGTGTGTTTCTTGTAAGGCGAGCTAGTGTTTGTTTCCCAGTCCTAAATGGAGTTGAATCACATGCAGTTTCTGGTCCTATGAGCAAGAGTTGTTTTCTGGTAAGAAGAGTCACTATTGTGCTCCCATTGCCATACACAGTGCAAATAGCACTCGCGTCTGTTCCCAGCAAGTACAGTGTATTGGACTGAAGAGGAGCTAGTGTTCTTGTCAGTTTCCTAAGCAGAGTTGAACTAGATATGGCCCATGTGTGTAGGAAGCATAGTTCTTTTGTCCTGAGCAAGCTCACTGTTCGGACCCCATAGGAAACACATTAGAGTAGAAGAGTGCTCTTTTCTCAAAAGCAGATTGTGTTTCTTGTAAGGCGAACTAGCTTTTGTTTTCCAGTCCTAAACGGAGTTGAATCACATGCAGTTTCTGGTCCTACGAGCAAGAGTTGTTTTCTGGTAAGAAGACTCACTATTGTGTTCCCGTTGCCATACACAGTGCAAATAGCACTCGCATCTGTTCCCAGCAAGTACATTGTATTGGACTGAAGAGGAGCTACTGTTCTTGTCAGTTTCCTAAGCAGAGTTGAACTAGATGTGGCCCATGTGTGTAGGAAGCACAGTTCTTTTGTTCTGAGCAAGCTCACTGTTCGGACCATATGGAAACCCAGTAGAGTAGAAGAGTGCTCTTTTCTCAAAAGCAGAGTGTGTTTCTTGTAAGGCGAGCTAGCGTTTGTTTCCCAGTCCTAAATGGAGTTGAATCACATGCAGTTTCTGGTCCTATGAGCAAGAGTTGTTTTCTGGTAAGAAGAGTCACTATTGCGCTCCCATTGTCATACAAAGGGCAAATACCCTGGCGTCTGTTCCCAGCATGTACAGTGTATTTGACTGAAGAGTATCTACTGTTCTTGTCAGTTTCCTAAGCAGAATTAAACTAGATATGGCCCGTGTGTGTAGGAAGCACAGTTCTTTTGTTCTGAGCAAGCTCACTGTTCTGGCCCTATAGGAAACCCAGTAGAGTAGAAGAGTGCTCTTTTCTCAGAAGCAGAGTGTGTTTCTTGTAAGGCGAGTTGGCGTTTGTTTCCCAGTCCTAAACGGAGTTGAATCACATGCAGTTTCTGGTCCTACGAGCAAGAGTTGTTTTCTGGTAAGAAGAGTCACTATTGTGTTCCCATTGCCATACACAGTGCAAATAGCACTCACGTCTGTTCCCAGCAAGTACAGTGTATTGGACTGAAGAGGAGCTACTGTTTTTGTCAGGTTCCTAAGTAGAGTTGAACTAGATATGGCCCGTGTGTGTAGGAAGCACAGTTCTTTGTTCTGAGCAAGCTCACTGTTCGAACCATATGGTAACACAGTAGAGTAGAAGAGTGCTCTTTTCTCAAAAGCAGAGTGTGTTTCTTGTAAGGCGAGCTAGTGTTTGTTTCCCAGTCAGAAATGGAGTTGAACCCCATGCAGTTTCTGGTCCTACGAGCAAGAGTTGTTTTCTGGTAAGAAGAGTCACTATTGTGCTCCCATTGCCATACACAGTGCAAATAGCACTCGCGTCTGTTCCGAGCAAGTACAGTGTATTGGACTGAAGAGGAGCTACTGTTCTTGTCAGTTTCCTAAGCACAGTTGAACTAGATGTGGCCCGTGTGTGTAGGAAGCACAGTTCTTTTGTTCTGAGCAAGCTCACTGTACTGGCCCTATAGGAAACACAGTAGAGAAGAAGAGTGCTCTTTTCTCAAAAGCAGAGTGTGTTTCTTGTAAGGTGAGCTAGCGTTTGTTTCCCAGTCCTAAATGAAGTTGAGTCACATGCAGTTTTTGGTCCTATGAGCAAGAGTTGTGTTCTGGTAAGGAAATTCACTATTGTGCTCCCATTGCCATACATAGTGCATATAGCACTCTCGTCTTTTCCCTGCAAGTACAGTGTATTGGACTGAAGAGGAGCTACTGTTCTTCTCAGTTTCCTATGCAGAGTTGAACTAGATATTGCCCGTGTCTGTAGGAAGCACAGTTCTTTTCTTCTGAGCAAGCTCACCTTTCTGGCGCTATAGGAAACACAGTAGAGTAGAAGAGTGCTCTTTTCTCAAAAGCAGAGTGTTTTCCTTGGAAGGCAAGCTAGTGTTTGTTTCCCATTCCCAAACATAGTTGAATCACATACTGTTTCTGGTCCTATGAGCAGGAGTTGTGTTTTGTTAATAAAAGTCATTATTGTGCTCTAATAGCCATAAACAGGGCAAATAGCACTCTCGGCTGTTCCCAGCAAGTACAGTGTATTGGACAAAAGAAGTTACCTTTCACCCTGTTGTGGTGGTTCATGCCTTTAATCCCAGAACTGGGGAAGCAGAGCCAGGCAGATCTCTGTGAGTTCGAGGCGTGCCTGGGCTACCAAGTGAGTCCCAGGTAATCACAAAGCTACACAGAGAAACCCTGTCTCGAAAAAAAAAAAGCAGCTACTGTTCCTCAGCAGAGTTGGTCAAGATATGCTCCGTGTGGGTTGGAAGCACAGTTCTATTGTTCTGAGCAATCTCACTCTTCTGGCCTATAGGAAACACAGTAGAGTCGAAGAGTGCTCTTTACTCAAAAGAAGAGTGTGTTTCTTGTTAGGCCAGCTAGTGTATGTTTCCCATTCATAAACGGAGTTGAATCACATGCAGTTTCTGGTTCTATGATCAAGAGTTATTTTCTGGTAAGGGAAGTCACTATTGTGCTCCCATTGACATACACATTGCAAATAGCACTCACGTCTGTTCCCAGCAAGCACAGTTTTTTGGACTGAAGAGAAGCTGCTGTTCTTGTCACTTTTCTAAGAATAGTTAAAGTAGATATGGCCCGTGTGTCAAAAGCTCAGTTCTTTGGTTCTGAGCAAGCTCACTCTTCTGGCCCTATACGAAACACAGTAGAGTAGAAGAGTGCTCTTTCTTCAAAAGCAGAGTGTGTTTCTTGTAAGGCGAGGTAGTGTTTCTTTCCCATTCATAAACAGAATTGAGTCCCATACAGTTTCTGTTCCTAGGAGCAAGAGATGTTTTCTGGTAAGGAAAGTCATTATTGTGCACCCATTGCCATACACAGTGCAAATAGCACTCAGGTTATTCCAGCAGGTACAGTGTATTGGACTGAAGAGAATCTACTGTTCTTGTCAGTTTTCTAAGCGGAGTGGAACTAGATATGGCCCATGTGTGTAGGAAGCACAGTTCTTTTGTTCTGAGCAATCTCATTCTTCTGGCCCTATAGTAAACACAGTAGAGTAGAAGAGAGCTCTTTTCTCAAGAGCAGAGAGTGTTTCTTGTAAGGCGAGACAGGTTTGTTTCCCATTCATAAACGCAGTTGAATCACACGCAGTTTCTGGTCCTACGATCTAAACTTCTTTTCTCGTAAGGAAAGTCACTATTGCATTCCCATTGCCATACACAGTGCAAATAGCTCTCGCATAAGTTCCGAGAAAGTACAGTGTATTGGACTGAAGAGAAGCTACTGTTCTTGTCACTTTCCAAAAAAGAGTTGAACTAGATATGGTCCGTGTGTAGGAAGCACAGTTCTTTTGTTCTGAGCGAGCTCACTGTTCTGGCCCTATAGGAAAAACAGTAGAGTAGAAGATTGCTCTTTTATCAAAACCAGAGTGTGTTTTTTTAAGGCGAGTTTGTGTTTGTTTCCCATTCATACACGGAGTTGAATCACATGTAGTTTCTGGTACTATGATCAAGAGTTGTTTTCTGGTAAGGAAAGTCACTATTGCGCTCCCATTGCCATAAACAGTGCAAATAACACTCGCGTCTGTTCCCAGCTAGCACAGTTTCTAGGACTGAAGATAAGCTGCTGTTCTTGTCACTTTCCTAAGAATAGTTAAACTAGATATGGCCCGTGTGTAAAAAGCACAGTTCTTTGATTCTGAGCAAGCTCACTCTTCTGGCCCTATATGAAACACATTAGAGTAGAAGAGTGCTTTTTCTTCAAAAACAGAGTGTGTTTCTTGTAAGGCAAGGTAGTGTTTGTTTCACATTCTTAAACGGAGTTGAGTCCCATGCAGTTTCTGGTCCTCCGAGCAAGAGTTGTTTACTGGTAAGGAAAGTCACTATTGTGCTCCCATTGTCATACACAGTGCAAATATCATTTGCGTCTGTTCTCAGCAAGTACAGTGTATTGTACTGAAGAGAAGCTACTGTTCTTGTCAGTTTCCTAAGCAGAGTTGAACTAGATATGGCCCGTGTGTGTAGGAAGCCCAGTTTTTTCATTCTGCTCAATCTCACTATTCTGGCCTTTTAAGTAACACAGTAGAGTAGAATAGTGCTCTTTTCTCAAAAGCAGTGTTTCTTCAAGGCAACCAATTTTTTTTCCCAATCATAAACGGAGTTGAATTACATGCAGTTTCTGGTCTTAAAAGCAAGAGTTGTTTTCTGGTAAGGAAAGTCACTATTGCGCTCCAATTGCAATATCAGTGCAAATATCACTCGCATCTGTTCCCAGCAAGTACAGTGTATTGGACATAAGAGACTTGTATTCTTGTCACTTTCAAGCAGTGTTGAAATAGATATGGCCTGTGTGTGTAGGAAGCACAGTTCTTTTGTTCTGAGCAAGCTCACTCTTCTGGACTTTTGGAAATACAGTAGAGTAAAAGAGTGCTCTTTTCTCAAAACCAGAGTGTGTTTCTTGTTAGGCAAGCCTGTGTTTGTTTCCCTCTCATAAAGGGAGTTGAATCACATGCAGTTTCTGTTCCTATGAGCAAGACTTGTTTTCTGGTAAGGAAAGTCACTTGCGTTCCCATTGCCATTCATGGTGCAAATAGCATTCGTGTCTGTTCTCAGCAAGCACAGTTTCTTGGACAGAAGAGAAGCTGCTGTTCTTGTCAGTTTCATAAACAGAGTTAAACTTGATATGGCCCGTGTGTGTAGGAAGCACATTTCTTTGGTTCTGAGCAAGCACACACTTCAAGCCCTATAGAAAACACAGTAGAGTAGAAGAGTGCTCTTTTCTCAAAACCAGAGTGTGTTTCTTGTAAGGCGAGGTAGTGTTTGTTTCCCATTCATAACCGGAGTTGAATCACATGCAGTTTCTGGTTCTACGATCAAGAGGTGTTTCTTGTAAGGAAAGTCACTATTGTGCTCTCATTGCCTTACACAGTGCAAAAAGCACTCGTGTAGGTTCCTAACAGGAAGTGTATTAGATTGAAGAGAAGCTACTGTTCTTTTCAGTTCCTAACCAGAGTTGAACTATATATGGCCGGTGTGTGATGGAAGCACAGTTCTTTTGTTCTGAGCAAGCTTACTGTTCAGGCCCTTTGGAAACAAAGAAGAGAAGAATAGTGCTCTTTTCTCAAAAGCAGAGTGTGTTTCTTGTAAGGCGAGCTGTTGTTTGTTTCCAATTTTTAAACGAAGTTGAAACACCTGCAGTTTCTAGTCCTTCGAGCAAGAATTGTTTTCTGGTAAGGAAAGTCACAATTGCACTCCTATTGTCATACACAGTGCAAATAGCACTCGCGTCTGTTCCCAGCAAGTACAGTGTATTAAACTAAAGAGAAGCTACTGTTCTTGTTATTTTCCAATGCAGAGTTGAACTAGCTATGGCCCATGTGTGTAGGAAGCAGAGATCTTCTGTTCTGTGCAAGCTCACTCTTCTGGCCCTATAGGAAACACAGTAGAGTAGAAGACTGCTCTTTCTCAAGAGCAAAATGTGTTTCTTGTAAGGCAAGCTAATGTTTGTTTCCCATTCATAAATGGAGTTGAATCACATGCAGTTTCTGGTCCTACGAGCAAGAGTTGTTTTCTGGTAAAGAAAGTCACTATTGTGCTCCCATTGTCATACACAGTGCAAATAGCACTCTTGTGTAGGTAGAGTTTTCCTGCCTGGCCCACAGTCAGAGCAAATCTCTCTCACCTGCCAGTCCCACAACCACTCAGACCCAACCAAGTAAACACAGAGACTTATATTGGTTACAAACTGTATGGCCGTGGCAAGCTTCTTGCTAACTGTTCTTACAGTTTAAATTAATTCATTTCCATAAATCTATCCCTTGCCACATGGCTCGTGGCTTACCAGGATCTTCACATGCAGCTTGTCATGGTGGCAGCTGGCAGTGTCTCTCTGACGCAGCCTTCCACTTTGCAGCTTTATTCTCCTCCTTGCCCCACCTATACTTCCTGCCTAGCCAATGGCCAATCAGTGTTTTATTGATTAATCAGCAACACATTTGCCATACATCCCACAGCACTCGTGTGTGTTCCCAGCAAGTACAGTCAATTGGACTGAAGAGCAACTACTGTTCTTGTCCATTTTCTAAGCAGAGTTCAACGAGATATGGCCCGTGTGTGGGAAGCACAGTTCTTTTGTTCTGAGCAGGCTAAATATTCTGGCCCTTTGGATACACATTAGAGTAGAAGAGTGCTTTTTCCTTAGAAGCAGAGTGTGTTTCTTGTAAGGTGAGCTAGTGTCTGTTTCCCATTCATAAACAGAGTTGAATCACATGCAGTTTCTGGTCCAATGAGCCAGAGTTGTTTTCTATTAAGAAAAAACAGTATTGTGCTGCCATTGCATACACAGTGCAAATAGCCCTCGCATCTGTTCCCAGCAAGTACAGTGTATTGGACTGAAGCGATTTGTGTTCTTGCCAGTTTCCTAGGCAGAGTTGAACTATATGTGCCCCGTGTGTGTATGAAGCACAGTTCTTTTGTTCTGAGCAAGCTCACTGTTCTGGCCCTATAGGAAACACTGAAGAGTAAAAGAGTGCTCTTTTCTCAAAAGCAGAGTGTGTTTCTTGTAAGGTGAGCTAGTGTTTGTTTCCCATTCAAAAACCGAGTTGAATCTCATGCAGTTTCTGGCCCTATGAGCAAGAGTTATTTTCTGGTAAGGAAAGTCACTATTACGCTCTCATTGTCACACACAGTGCAAATAATACTCGTGTCTGTTCCCCGCAAGTACAGTGTATTGGACTGAAGAGAAGCTACAGTTCTACTCAGGTTCCTAAGCAGAGTTGAACTAGATATTGCCCGTTTGTGTAGGAAGCACAGTTCTTTTGTTCTGAGCAATCTCACAGTTCTGGCCCTATGGAAACACAATAGAGTAGAACAGTGCTCTTTTGTCAAAAGCAGAGTGTGTTTCTGGTAAGGCAAGCTAGAGTTTGTTTCCCATTCATAAGTGGAGTTGACTCACATGCAGTTTCTGGTCCTACATGAAAGATTTGTTTTCTGGTAAAGAAAGTCACTATTGTTCTCCCATTTCCATACACAATTTAACTACCACTCGCATCTGTTTCCAGCAAGTACAGTGTATTGGACTGACAACAAGGTACTGTTCTTGTCAGTTTCATAAGCAGAGTTGAATAGATATGGCCTGTGAGTGTAAGAATCACAATTCTTTTGTTCTAAGCAAGCTCACTGTTCTGGCCCTATAAGAAAAACAGTAGAGTAGAAGAGTGCTCTTTTCTCAAAAGCAGAGTATGTTTCTTGTAAGGCGAGCTAGTGTTTGTTTCCCATTCATACACAGAGTTAAATCACATGCAGTTTCTGGTGCAAAGAGCAAGAATTGTTTTCTGAAAAGGAATATCACTACTGTGCCTCCATTGCCATACACAGTATAAGTGGCACTCATGTCTACTCCCAACAAGTACAGTGTATTGGACTGAAGAGAAGCTACTGTTCTTGTCAGTTTCCTAAGCAGAGTTGAACTAGATATGGCTCGTGAGTGTAGGTAGCACAGTTCTTTTGTTTTGAGCATGCTCACTGTTCTGGCCATGTAGGAAACACCGTAGAGTAGAAGAGTGCTCTTTTCTCAAAAGCAGAGTGTGTCTCTTTTAAGGCAAACTACTGTTTGTTTCCCATTCATAAATGGAGTTGAATCACATGCATTTTCTGGTCCTAGAAGCAAGAGTTGTTTTCTGGTAAGGAAAGTCACTATTGCGCTCCCATTGCCATACACAGTGCAAATAGCACTCCTGTCTGTTCCCAGCAAGAACAGTGTATTGGACTGAAGAGAAGCTACTGATCTTGTCAGGTTACTAAGCAGAGTTGAAGTAGATATTGCCGTGTGTGTAGGAAGCACAGTTCTTTTGTTTGAGCAAGCTCACAGTTCTGGCCCTATATGAAACACATTAGAGTAGAACAGTGCTCTTTTCTCAAAAGCAGAGTGTGTTTCTTGTAAGGCGAGCTAGTATTTGTTTCCCAGTCAGAAATGCTGTTGAATCACATGCAGTTTCTGGTCCTACGAGCAAGAGTTGTTTTTTAGTAAGGAAAGTCACTATTGTGCTCTCTTTGCCATACACGTTGGAAGTAGCACTCGCGTCTGTTTCCAGCAAGTACAGTGTATTTGACTGAAGAGCAGCTACTGTTCTTGTCAGTTGCCTAAGCAGAGTTGAACTAGATATGGCCGTGTGTGTAGGAAGCACAGTTCTTTTGTTCTAAGCAAGCTCACTGTTCTGGCACTATTGGAAACACAGTAGAGTAGAAGAGTGCTCTTTTCTCAAATGTAGAGTGTGTTTCTTTTAAGGGGAGGTAGTGTTTGTTTCCCATTCATAAACTGAGTTGAATCACATGCAGTTTCTGGTCCTCTGAGCAAGAGTTTTTTCTGATTAGGAATATCACTAATGTGCCTCCACTGCCATGCACAGTATAAATAGCACTCGCGTCTGTTCCCAGCAAGTACAGTGTATTGGACTGAAGAGAAGCTACTGTTTTTGTCAGTTTCCTAAAAAGAGTTGAACTAGATATGGCCCGTGAGTGTAAGAAGCACAGTTCATATGTTCTGAACAAGCTCACTGTTCTGGCCATATAGGTAACACAGTATAGTAGAAGAGTGCCCTTTTCTCAAAAGCAGAGTGCATTTCTCTTAAAGCGAGCTACTGTTTGTTTCCATTCATAAACGGAGTTGAATCACATGCATTTTCTGATCCTAGGAGCAAGAGTTGTTTTCTGGTAAGGAAAGTCACTATTGTGCTCTTATTGCCATACACAGTGCAAATAGCACTCACGTCTGTTCCCAGCAAGTACAGTATATTGGACTGAAGAAAAGCTACTGTTCTTGTCAGGTTACTAAGCAGAGTTGAACCAGATATTGCCCGTGTGTGTAGGAAGCACAGTTCTTTTGTTCTGAGTAATCTCACTGTTCTGGCCCTATAGGAAACACAGTAGAGTAGAAGAGTGCTCTTTTCTCAAAAGCAGAGTGTTTTTCTTGTAAGGCAAACTGGTGTTTGATTCCCATTCATAAACAGAGTTGAATAACATGCAGTTTCTGGTCCTATGAGCACAAGTAGTTTTCTGGTAAGGAAAGTCACTATTGTGCTCTCATTACCAAACACAGTGCAAATAGCACTCGCGTATGTTCTTACCTAATACAGTATTGGACTGAAGAGAAGCTACTGTTCTTGTCAGGTTCCTAAGCAGAGTTGAACTAGATATGACCCGTGAGAGTAGGAAGCATAGTTCTTTTGTTCTGAGCAAGCTCACTGTTCTGGCCCTGTAGGAAACACAGTAGAGTAGAAGAGTGCTCTTTTCTCAAAAACAGAGTATATTTCTTGTACGGTGAGCTAGTGTTTGTTTCCCATTCATAAACGGAGTTGAATCATATACAGTTTCTGTATCTCTGACCAAGAGTTGCTTTCTGATAAGGAATATCACTATTGCCCCTCCATTGCCATACATGGTGCAAGTAACATTCACGTCTGTTCCCAGCAAGTACAGTGTATTGGCCTGAAAGGAACTTACTGTTCTTGTCAGTTTCGTTAGCAGAGTTGAAATAGATATGGCCTGTGAGTGTAGGAAGCTCAGTTCTTTTCTTCTAAGCAAGCTCACCGTTCTGGCCCTATAGGAAACACAGTAGATTAGAAAAGTGCTCTTTTCTCAAAGCAGATTGTTTTTCTTGCAAAGCAAGCTGCTGTTTGTTTCTCATTCATTACAGAGTTGAATCACATGCAGTTTCTGGTGCCACGAGCAAGAGTTGTTTTCTGATAAGGAATATCACTAATGCACCTCCATTGCCATACATAGTGCAAGTAGCACTCACGTCTGTGCCCAGCCAGTACAGTGTATTGGACTGAAGAGAAGCTACTCTTCTTGTCAGGTTACTAAGAAGAATTGAACTAGATATGGCCCGTGTGTGTAGGAAGCACAGTTCTTTTGTTCTGAGCAAGCTCACTGTTCTGGCCATAGAAGAAACACTGCAGAGAAGAACAGTGCTCTTTTCTCAAAAGCAGAATGTGTTTCTTGTAAGCCGAGCTATTGTTTGTTTTCCATTCATACATGGAGCTGAATCATATGCATTTTCTGTGTCTCTGAGCAATAGTTGCTTTCTGATAAGGAATGTCACTATTGCCCCTCCATTGGCATACATGGTGCAAGTAGCACTCAATTCTGGCCCTTCGAGCAAGAGTTGTTTTCTGGTAAGGATAGTCATTATTACGCTCCCATTGCCATACACAGTGCAAATAGCACTCACATCTGTTCCCAGCAAGTACAGTGAGTTGGACTGAAGAGAAGTTACTGTTCTTTTCAGAATCCTAAACAAAGTTGAACTTGATATTGCCTGTGTGTGTAGGAAGCACAGTTCTTTTGTTCTGAGCAAGCCTTGTGTTTTGGCCCTATAGGAAACAGAGTAGAGTAAAAGAGTACTCTTTTCTCAAAAGCAGAGTGTGTTCCTTGTAAGCTGAGCTTGTGTTTGTTTCCCATTAATAAACGGAGTTGACTCACCTGCAGTTTCTTGTTGTACGAGAAAGAGTTGTTTTCTGGTAAGGAAAGTCACTATTGTGCTCCCATTGCCATACACAGTGCAAATAGCACTCGCGTCTGTTCCCAGCACGTACAGTGTATTGGATTGAAGAGAAGCTACTGTTCTTGTCAGTTTCCTAAGCAGAGTTGAACTAGATATGACCCGTGTGTGTAGGAAACACAGTTCTTTTGTTCTGAGCAAGCTCACTCTTCTGGCCCTGTAGGAATCAAAGTAGAGTAGATGAGTGCTCTTTCATCAAAAGCAGAGTGTGTTTCTTGTAAGGTGAGCTAGTGTTTGTTTCCCAATCATAAACGGAGTTGAATCACATGCAGTTTCTGGTCCTATGAGCAAGAGTTGTTTTCTGGTAAGGAAAGTCACTATTGTGCTCCCATTGCCAAACACAGTGCAAATAGCACTCGCGTCTGTTCCCATCAACTACATTGTATTGGACTTAAGTGAATCTAGTGTTCTTGTCAGTTTCCTAAGCAGAGTAGAACTATATATGGCCCTTGTGTTTAGGAAGCACAGTTCTTTGTTCTTAGCAAGCTCACTGTTCTGGCCCTATAAAAACACAGTAGAGTAGAAGAGTGCTCTTTTCTCAAAAGCAGAGTGTGTTTCTTGTAAGGCGATCCAGTGTTTGTTTCCAATTCACAAATGGAGTTGAATCACATGCAGTTTCTTATGGTGATATTTTATTTGTATTAAAATGTTATTTGTATGTTAATAAATAAAGTTGCCCAGGGGTCAGAGCTATTAGCAAGCCATAGGAAAGCAGGGCAGTGGTGGCGTACACTTGTAATCCCAGCACTTGTGAGGCAGAGCTGGGTAAGTCTTTGTGTGTTCAAGAATACAGCCATTATAGGAGACACATGCCGTTAATCTCAATACCAAGCAAGGAAAACCTGGAGACCTATACAGACTGGCCTTGATGAGGCGGTCATGTGGTTGGGTTTACAACCAATGAGAAGGCAGGACAGGAACACTATATAAAGACTTTAATGCAGGGGTAGTTAGTTCGGAGAGGTAGGACCACTGCAGAAGGAAGGGTAAGATTTTAGCTCTTAGCTCTGACCTCTTGTCTTTCTTCTTTGCATTGGTTCTGTGTTTCTTATTTAATAAGAAGGTTGGTTACATCTACATTTGGAGCCCAACGTGACAAGAATCCATTAAAAACCGCTTGGCTTGGCTTGGCGGCAGGTCCAGTTTCTGGCCTGGGCGTCCTGGCTGCCTAGCTCGGGCCCAGGGCTGACTGACCTGCAGCTGGAGCTACTTGCAACTGCTACAAACAACTCAGGCCTGCCCTTCCGAATAGGGCCCCTGCCTGTAAAGCCAAGGCTTGACTCGGCTCAAGCAGCTATGCTTTCTCTCTCTCTCTCTCTCTCTCTCTCTCTCTCTCTCTCTCTCTATCTATCTATCTATCTCTCTCTCTCTCTCTCTCTCTGGATTCACACCTCAAACACCAGGTGGCTGTTTTGAAATTCCTTGGGATTCTTCTGTCCTACCCAGACTTGGTAAGTCAATTAACATATCTATTTAAAAGAGAATTTCTTTTCTACATTAAAAAAATGGGCTTTATGTGTAATTGGAAAAAAATTGGACTTTGTTTCAAATTTTAGGCACTCTGACAATGGAAAATCTATATGAAAAGATTAATATTGATCGAATTATTCAGTTTATTACTTTTCTTATTCTCATTTTACTATTTAAAAAGATAGTCAATTTAAGTGCCAGGATAACAGTCTTAGAAAAACTTGTTAAAACAGTAAAAATGAATTATAGAGAAATTCAAATTCAGACTGAAGTAATAAACAGTGAAGTTGTTTCAAAATTGGATCATAAGGTTACAGAAAGAAAGCCAGTTTTCACACAATCACCCTTAATTTATCCGGTAGTGGTAGAGCAGCTACCTGATGAAGAGAATGAACAAAATACTTGGGCTCCAGTTAAAATTTTTAGACTTACGAAGATTTAAGGAGGCAATAGCATCTTATGGCATGCACTCCCCATATGTAAAGCAAATGTTAAACAACTTGTCAACTTGTAATAGGATTATACCAAAGGACTGGCGGGAATTGGCACAGGCTGTTCTTGAACCCAGACAACATCTCCAGTGGAAAATGTGGTTCAATAATGAGGCTAAAAATATAGAAAAACAATGGAGGAATAGTGGAATACAAGTCTGCCAGGATCAGCTTATTGGAGAAGGCCAATATGCTTCAGTAGAAACACAATGTTTATATGATGTCCAAACCCTAGTTCTATGTCGAACAGCAGCTTTGAATGCATGGGACAGAGTTGAAGAACCAGGAAAAAAAACTGAGTCATTTACAAAGGTTATACAGGGCCCAAAAGAATCTTTAACAGATTTCTTACAAAGATTGACTTCAACAGTAGAGAAAATGGTCCTGAATTCAGAGACTAGTCATTTAATAATTGAATCTTTGGCCTTTGAGAATGCAAATGCAGCATGCAAAAGAATAATCAGGCCGTTAAAGGCAAGATCTACACCTTTGGAAGATTGGATTAGAGATACAGTTAATGTTGAGGCTTATGACCATGATGATATGTGGGTAGGAAAAGCAATTTCAAAAGGCTTGAGCAATGTTAGATGTTTTGAATGTGGAAAGCAAGGACATTTGAAAAGGGATTCTAAACAGGTCATTCCTAGAAATAATGTTTCCTCAAGGAACACTGGCAACAGAATGCCCCTTCCTTCTGGAGTATGCAGAAGGTCTGGTAAGGGAAAACACTGGACCAACAAATGTTGATCAACAAGGGACAGACAGGGTAATCCTCTGCTTCGAGCTTCGGGAAACTCCCAGAGGGGCCTCAGGCAGGCCCCCACAGTAAATCCAGTTCAAACCTTTCCTGCAGTTGTAGAGGAAACCCCTACTCAAAGCAACTAAATAACCAAATGTCTATTGGAATAAATCATGTTAGTCGAGATGATGAAACAGAGAAAATAGGAAATTCAGGAAAAAACATAAAGAAAAATTTTTGGCAAACTTCTATTAATGAACAAAGACCAAAACTAACAATAAAAATAAATGGTGTTTTGTTGTCTGGTCTGGTAGACACAGGTGCTGACATTACCATAATTGCACCAGAATTTTGGCATCCAACTTGGCCTTTTCAGGAGGTAAACGTTCAACTGTTAGGAATTGGGACATTATCTCGAGTGAAACAAAGTGCAAGATGGCTTGAATGTATAGGTCCAGAAGGACAGAAAGGAAAATTAAAACCATATATGGCTAACATAGCTATGAACCTGTGGGGTCAAGATTTGTTAAAACAATGGAATACTCAGATTAATATCCTTCCAATCTCTGAAACAAATCATAAATTAGTACATGTTTCTGAGAGAAATATTCAAAGATATTATTCTAATGAGTACTCACCAGCCATCCATGTCATACAAGAACAGGGCACAACTGATAATTTTCCAAAAACACCAACAGCTCTACCTTTAAAATCGTCAACAGATAAGCCTGTATGGGTTCAGCAATGGCCTTTAACAACAGAGAACCTTCAGGCTTTACAAGAGCTGGTGGAAGAACAGTTAAATGCTCATCATATTGAAGAATCAACCAGCCCTTGGAATTCTGTATTTGTTATTAAAAAGAAATCTGGTAAATGGAGAATGGTAACAGACCTTTGAGCAATTAACAAAGTAATTCAGCCAATGGGCTCTTTACAATCTGGAATTCCTTTGCTTACTCTGTTACCAAAAGGATGGCCTCTCATAGTTATTGATTTAAAAGTCTGTTTCTTTTCAATACCGTTACAAGTAAAAGACAGAGAAAGATTTGCTTTCACAGTGCCTACTTATAATAATTCTCAACCGGCTAAATAATTTCAGTGGAGGGTTCTCCCACAGGGAATGTTGAATAGCCCAACTTTGTGCCAATATTTTGTAAAACAGCCATTAGAAGTGGTACGTAAAAAATTTCCTAAATCTATAATTTATCATTATATGGATGATATTTTATTAGCTGACTCAAATGTAGATACTTTAGAAAGAATGTTTGAAGAAGTAAAGAAAATTTTGCCTTGCTGGGGATTACAAATTGCTCCTGAAAAGATACAAAGAAGAGATTCTATTAATTATTTAGGATATAAAATAGAACTTCAAAAAATTAGACCGCAAAAGGTGCAAATTAGGAGAGATAGACTACAGACTCTTTATGACATTCAAAGATTATTTGGAGACATTTCTCATCTAAGAACTATTGTTGGGGTAAAAAATGATGAACTGAATAATTTGTTTAAAACATTAGAAGGTGATAAGGACTTGAACAGTCCAAGAGAATTATCACCTGAAGCTGAGAAAGAATTGGCCTTGGTAGAAAAGAAAGTACATCAAAGGCACGTAGATCGTATTGATGCAAAGCTGGATTGAATTTTGGTTATTTTACCTTCTAGGCATTCTCCAACAGGGATATTAATGCAAAGGGAAGATATTATATTAGAATGGATATTTTCACCAAATAAACCAAATAAAAAATTAAAGACTTATGTGAAAAAAATCTCTGACTTGATTTGGGAAGGAAAATTGAGACTTCGTCAATTAGCAGGAATAGACCCAGCAGAAATTGTTGTACCTTTAACTAAGGAGGATATTGAAAAATTTTGGATAGAAAATGAAGCTTGGCAAAAAGCTTGTAGTAATTTTTTTGGAGAAATTAACAGCAAATATTCCAAAAGCAATAGAATTGATCTTATAAAGAGAGCTGATGGGATCTTGCCTCAAATTGTGAGGAAAGAACCCATATCTGGAGTTCGTATATTTTATACAGATGCCAACAAACAAGGAAAGGCAGTTACAAATCAGAAAATTTAAGTAAAGTGGTTCAAAGTCTTATAATTCTGTTCAAAAATCAGAATTGTATGCTATTCTGTTGGTATTAATGGATTTTTCAGAACCTCTCAATGTAGTAACTGACTCTCAGTATGCTGAAAGAGTAGTATTATATATTGAGACTGCAGAATTTATCCACGATGCTTCAGAATTAACTTCACTATTTATTCAATTACAAGATACAATCAGAAAAAGGAGTCATCCTTTATACATAACTCATCCTATCCCATCCTGGTCTGACAGGCCCTCTAGCACAAAGCAATGATGAGATTCATAAATTATTGATAGGAAATGTGCTGGAGACCTCAGAATTTCATAAAAAACATCATGTAAATAGTAATGGTTTAAAAAAGGATTTTTCCATAACCTGGCAACAAGCCAAGAAATAGTAAAGAAATGTCCTACTTGTTCCTTCTATAATCAAACGCCATTACCAGCAGGATGTAACCCAAAGGGTACTCAGAGGAATGAAATCTGGCAGATGGACGTGTTTCAATTTGCAGAATTTGAAAAATTGAAATATGTACACCACACTATCGATACTTATTCAGGATTTCAATGGGCAACTGCTTTGAGTTCTGAAAAAGCTGATTCTGTAATCACTCATTTGTTAGAATTTATGGCCATTATGGGTATACCTGCACAAATCAAAACTGATAATGCTCCATATGTCTCTGTTAAAATGAAACAGTTTTTTGCTTACTATAATATAAACCATATTACAGGTATACCACATAATCCTACAGGTCAAGCAGTTATAGAAAGATCAAACAGAACTCTAAAGGATATGCTAAATAAACAAAAAGGAGTAAAAAAAAACCCAGAAATAGATACATAATGCTCTATTAACTTTGGATTTCCTCAATGCCAATGAGAAAGGAACAACAGCTGCAGAGAGACATTGGATAATAGAAAAAACTACAGAACTAAATCAACCTATATACTTTAAGGATGTTCTGACCTCAGAATGGAAACCAGGATATGTATTACATTGGGGATGAGATTTTGCTTTTATTTCTACAGGATAATATAAGCTGTAGGTACCATCAAAATTGATAAAGGTTCGATTAGAACACGAGAGACCTCTTAATTAGAGGAGGTGATAGTTCATCAACTATCAGGAACATCCAATTTAAACTAACTTACACCAGTAACATATGCCTTTTCATTTAATCAGATAATAACTTGCCAAAAAAGGAACATCCCCAAAAAACCTTGGGGAAAGGTTTTTGTTTTTGTCTTTTAGGAGAATGAAGGTTAAGGAATTTGAAGAACACTGGACAAATGAGACAACTGCAGAAAAGGGACAAATCGTCTATCCTAAGAAACAGAGTAAAATGGCGTATGGGTATGTTATCTAAAAATTTTTATGTCTTCCTAAATGTTTGTTTCTGCTTTTCTTTAAAGATTTAACACTATTTAACTTCTAATAGTCCCAGTTCAATTAAAATTTAAAGCTCACTTTGGAGTTGGAGAATGGCTCTCTCCTTCTTTAAACTCAAGCATGTTGTTAAAAGAAAAATGCAGACTCCCTGTATTATGCAAGAGGAAAAGAGCCATCTTCTGCTATGGGACAGAAGAAGAGCCAAATTAATTAAGTGACTATTCTATTACTAATCTCAACTCTTTGATTCTATTCTGATTCTTTAAGCTTTTCTTAAAGTACGAAATTTATATCAAAATTTACAAGATTAATATATATATAGCTATATATACATTTTAAACTTTGTTAAGATATAAATGGTCATATAGAGTACAAACTAATTCTAAAAAGCCGCATATATAGTCTTTGTGTTCGAGTCTCTTATCAGTTTTTTGCAGGAAATCACGGTCAGGCCTAACATCAATTAAGTCTCTAGGAAGCAGATGGGGCCCCACAACAACAACAATTCCACATGGACAATAATAACATCACTAAGCTGACAAACATCATCTACAGATTAGCTTTGAACTACAAAGTGCTCAGAGCAATTTTGAGAGAGCTAGCTGAGATGATCCAGTCTAAAAGACTACTTGAATAAGGATTTGAGATAAACCCTGCACTTTGGCATTATACACAGACTGGATAACGAAGGATGTAGGTACCTTTCCTAGAATTTGACAAATAACCTAAAATTTTTCTTTCAGGATAAAGATTACTTTGCCCATACCCAGCAGGAAGCAATTTCAAGAATATGATGCCCACATTCCTAAAGAGGTGGTGTGGGGCGGTTGTTTTTTTTTTTTTGGTCTTTTAGGTCTTTTAATGGGTTTTGGGTCTGGGATACTTTTCATTGATTAGGGGGGTTGGTTACAAGTTGTGGTCAAGGGTGAGAAAAAGGGCTAAGCAAAGGAGATTAGATTTAAGGTTCTTATTTAAAAAAAGAAAGAAAGAAAAAAAGAAATATAAGAAAAATGTAAATACTTTACATTGGATTAGATTGTTTTATATTGTATACAAATTATATATATTGAAATTGATATTGTTAGAAAATGCTATATGGGCCGGGTGGTGGTGGCGCATGCCTTTAATCCCAGCACTCGGGAGGCAGAGCCAGGTGGATCTCTGTGAGTTCAAGGCCAGCCTGGTCTACCAAGTAAGTTCCAGAAAAGGTGCAAAGCTACACAGAGAAACCCTGTCCCTAAAAACCAAAAAAAAAAACCTGCAAAAAAAATGCTATATGTATATTTCTAATTGTACTGTTCATTTAACAATGTAATGCAATTTTCTATTCCTTGAAATTTGTTATTACCAACTATTAGGATATAAAGAAATGAAAGTTAGTAGTTAGACATTATAATAGAACTTATAGTTATATTAGGTATGTTTTCATTGAGTAGATTGAGTAGATATATTTTAAATAGACAGGTTATCTTCAAACCCTTCAGAGATCTACAGAATATGGCATTGAAAATGTTTTAATAACTTAGAAAATTTTTCTTTTTTGTTATGACTATGAGACATGTCGGCTCCTGACAGTACCAATCTACTTCAGAGATAATACAGCAATTGGAGTTAACTTTCTTTGTAGCAAAAGTTAGCCACTGGACAACAAAATATCCTCGAATCAACTGCTGACAAACAGGGCAGACAGGACATGAAACAAAGGACTACTGATTCTTGTCAAAACAAGTGTGGTTATGGCTTTATCAAAAGGCATCTTCTGAGGCCAGGACAATATAGCCCCATCCCTGAAGTGGCCTTCACAATCCGGGAAAGGTACAGTGTCCTTTTCTTCGAAGGCAGCTGAACAGGCAGTGGGCCGATGGCTTCTGATGTGCAATGGGGAGGTAGCTGAAACAGTTATTTTTGAAGAGTAATTAAGCACAAACCTCTCAATAGAAGAATGGCATTTAATAGAGGGATGTGGAAAAGAACGGAATGCTGAAATGAAGCCACATACACACATAGCCAAGAAGAATGGACAGCTGAATTCAAAAAACATCAACAATTTCCAGAATTTAAAATTCTGAATCATGACATGACACCAGTGGAATTCAGGTATTTCTGGTATATAGACTGCTCTCACCCAATGTGAGGTTGAACTGTTGACCTTGTGTACATTCTACTTCACAAATGACTCTGTCAGATACGCTAAGCCTATAGGCTGAAGATGATGCCCCAACACTGCGAAGAAACCTCAGATGATTGTCCAGGCAGCTGGCTGTTTCTGTCAACTCACAATTTTTTGGAAGTTGCTTGCATATACTTCCTGTTTTTATTTTTTATTTTTGTTAGCTAATACTATTTCCTTCTTGGGTCTCTGAGGGAGTTGAAGATTAGTTAGTTATAGTTGACGATTAATTAGGATAGAAAGTGAATTAGATACAATAGAATAGATAATGGAATTGTTTTCTCTGAATTTGTCAAATACAAATGAACTAGACATTGTTTAGGTATTTATTACTTGTATATATTGTATATAATTATTGTACTTTTATATATATTATTACTTATGTTAGTTATAAGGTTTTTCTTTTTTCCTTTTTTAATAAAATGGAAAAGGGGAAATATGGTGATATTTTATTTGCAGTAAAATGTTATTTGTATGTTAATAAGTAAAGTTACCCAGTGGTCAGAGCTATTAGCAAGCCATAGGAAAGCAGGGCAGTGGTGGCGTACACTTGTAATCCCAGCACTTGGTAGGCCGAGCTGGGTAAGTCTCTGTGTGTTCAGGGATACAGCCATTATTGGACACACATGTCTTTAATCTCAATACAAAGCAAGGAAAACCTGGAGGCCTATAGAGACAGGCCGTGACAAGGCAGTCATGTGGTTGGGTTTACAACCAATGAGAAGGCAGAACAGGAACACTATATAAAGACTTTAACACAAGGGTAGTTAGTTCACAGAGGTAGGACCACTGCAGGAGGAAGGGTAAGGTTTTAGCTCTTAGCCCCGAACTCTTGGCTTTCGTCTTTGCATTGGTTCTGTGTTTCATATTTAATAAGAAGGTTGGTTATATCTACAGGTTCTGGACCTATGAGCAAGAGTTGTTTTCTGGTAAGGAAAGTCACTGTTGTGCTCCCATTGCCAAACACAGTGCATAAAGCACTCACGTCTGTTCCCAGCAAGTACAGTGAAATGGACTGAAGAGAATATACTGATCTTGTCAGTTTCTTAAGAAGAGTTGAACTATATATAGCCCGTGTGTGTAGGAAGCACTGTTTTTTTGTTCTGAGCAAGCTAAGGGTTCTGGCCCTATGGAAACACAGTAGAGTAGAAGAGTACTCTTTTCTCAAAAGCAGAGTGTGTTTCTTGTAAGGCGAGCTAGTGTTTGTTTCCCATTCATAAACGGAGTTGAATTACATGCAGTTTCTGGTCCTATGAGCAAGAGTTGTTTACTGTTAAAGAAAGTCACTATTGTGTTTCCATTGCCACAAACAGTGCAAAGAGCACTCTGTCTGTTCCCAGCAAGTACAGTGTATTGGACTGAAGAGAAGCTACTGTTCTTGTCAGTTTCCTAAGCAGAGTTTAACTACATATGGCCCGTGTGTGTAGGAAGCAAATTTCTTTTGTTCTGAGCAAGCTCACTCTTCTGGCCCTTTCGGAAACACTGTAGAGTACAAGAGCGCTCTTTTCTCAAAACCAGAGTGTGTTTCTTGTAAGACGAGTTAGTGTTTGTTTTTCATTCATAAATGGAGATGAATAGCAGGCAGTTTCTGGTCCTACAAGCAAGAGTTGTTTTCTGGTAAGGAAAGTCACTATTGCACATCCAATGCCATACACAGTGTAAATAGCACTCACGTCTGTTCCCAGCAAGTACAGTGTATTGGACTGAAGAGAAGCTACTGTTCTTGTGAGATTCCTAAGCAGAGTTGAACTAGATATGGCCCATGTGTGTTGGAAGCACAGTTCTTTTGTTCTGAGCAAGCTCACTGTTCTGTCCTTATAGGAAACACAATAGAGTAGAAGAGTTCTCTTTTCTGAAAAGCAGAGTGTGTTTCTTGTAAGGCGAGCTAGTGTTTGTTTCCCATTCATAAATGGAGTTGAATCACATACATTTTCTGGTCCTACGAGCAAGAGTTGTTTTCTGGTAAGGAAAGTCACTATTCTTTCACCATTGTCATACACAGTGCAAATATCACTTGTGTCTGTTCCCACCAAGTACAGTGTATTGGACTGAATAGAAACTACTGTCTTGTCAATTTCCTAAGTAGAGTTGAACTAGATATAGCACGGGTTTGTAGGAAGAACAGTCTTTTGTTCTGAGCAAGCTCACTGTTCTGGCCCCATGGAAACAGAGTAGGGTAGAAGAGTGCTCTTTTCTCAAAAGCAGAGTGTGTTTTTGTAAGACAAACTCGTGGTTGTTTCCCATTCATAAACGGAGTTGAATCACATGCAGTTTCTGGTCCTACGAGCAAGTATTTTCTGGTAAGAAAAGTCACTATTGTACTCCTATTGCCAAACTAGGTGCAAATAGCACTCGCGTCTGTTTCCAGTAAGCACAGTGTATTGGACTGAAGAGAAGCTACTGTTCTTGTCAGTTTACTAAGCAGAGTTGAACTAGATATCGCCCGTGTGTTTAGGAATCACATTTCTTTTCTTCTGAGCAAGCTCACTGTTCTTCCCCTATAGGAAACACAGCGGAGTTGAAGAGTGCTCTTTTCTCAAAGTCAGAGTGTGTTTCTTGTAAGGCGAGCTAATTTTTGTTTCCTATTCATAAACTGAGTTGAATCACATGCAGTTTCTTGTCTTACGAACAAGAGTTGTTTTCTGGTAAGGAATGTCACTATTGCGGTCCCATTGCCATACACAGTGCATAAAACACTCTCGTCTCTTCCCAGCAAGTACAGTGAAATGGACTGAACAGAAGCTACTGTTCTTGTCAGTTTCCTAAGGAGAGTTGAACTAGATATGACCCTTGTATGTTGGAAGCACATTTCTTTGGTTCTGAGCAAGCTCACTGTTCTGGCCCTATAGGAAACACAGTAGAGTAAAAGAGTGCTGTTTTCTCAAAAGCAGAGGGTGTTTCTTGTAAGGCGAGGTAGTGTTTGTTTCCCATTCATAAACGGAGTTGAATTACATCCAATTTCCTGTCCTACGAGCAAGAATTTTTTCTGGTAAGGAAAGTCACTATTGCACTCCCTTTGCCATACACAGTGCAAATAGCACTCGCGTCTGTTCCCAGCAAGTACAGTGTATTGGCCTGAAGAGAAGCTACTGTTCTTGTCATTTTCCTAAGCAGACTTGAACTAGATATGGCCGTTGTGTATAGGAAGCACAGTTCCTTTGTTCTGAGGAAGCTAACTGTTCTGGTCCTATAGGAAACAGTAGAGTAGAAGAGTACACTTTTCTCAAAAGCAGATTTTGTCCCTTGTAAGGCGAGCTAGTGTTTGTTTCCCATTCATAAACGGAGTTGAATCACTTGCAGTTTCTGGTCCTGCCATCAAGAGTTTTTTTCTGGATCCCTAGGGACCAGCCCCTCTGTTGAAGACCTGCCCAACTTGGTCCCAGGTTCTGGCCACTAGGCAGGTTCCCTTCTAGCCCCACTGGGAAGGATCCCCTTCTCCAAGACCCCTGGCAGACCCTGCATTCTCCACGCCCTGACCCCACGCCCATCTGCCCGAGCCCCAAGCCTCTTCTTGAGACTTAGAGGCCGGACCCCAGCTCCCATCTTGCCCCGGATTTCCCTTCTGGAGTACAGGTGAGTCCCCTAGCTTGCCCCAGACCCCATCCCTGGGCACCAGCCACTCCGGTGAAGTCCTGCCCAACTTGACCCCTGGTTCTGGCCACCCGGCAGGTTCCCTTCTAGCCCCACTGGGAAGGATCCCCTTCTCCAAGACCCCTGGCAGACCCTGCAGTCTCCACACCCTGACCCCACGCCCATCTGCCCAAGCCTCAAGCCTCTTCCTGAGACTTAGAGGCCAGCCCCCAGCTCCCATCTTGCCCCAGACTTCCCTTCTGGAGCACAGCTCCCATCCTGCCCTGGACTTCCAATTTGGACAGGAGAGCTCCCATCTGGACAAGAGAGAGAGACTTCCTGAATCTGTCAGCTCTGTCTGAACCAAGTGTGCATATAAGGCCAAGAATGAACCACAAGGAGATGGGCAGACGTCAAGGCAGAAACACATACAACAAAATGAATAGCAATAGAGCATCACCAGGCACTAGCCCTCCTCCAACACCTAGACCTGAACATCAGAAATTGGAAGAAGCAGAAGAAAATAGCCTTATGAATGACATCATGAAGAAGCTAGAGGCTTGTGTAGAGGAAAAGACAAAGAAATGTGAAGAACGCTGTAAACAACTAGAGGAAAGGGCAAACAAATTAGAAGAAATCAATAAAGTCCTGGAAGAAAACAATAAAGTACTGAAAGAAAATCAAGAAAAATCAATGAAACAAATGAAGGAAACAGTCCAAGACCTGAAAAGGGAAATAGAAAAAATGAAGAAGACACAAACAGAGGGAATGCGGGAAATAGAAAATCTGAGAAAACGATTGGGAACTTCAGATGCAAGTATAATCAACAGAATGCAAGAGATGGAAGAGAGGATCGCTAGCGTTGAAGATACAGTAGAAGAAATAGATTCATCAGTCAAAGAAAACACTAAAGCCAACAAAGTCATGAACCAAAATGTCCAAGAAATTTGGGACACCATGAAAAGACCAAACCCACGAATAATAGGTGTAGAAGAAGGAGAAGAATACCAACTCAAGGGCACAGAAAATATATTCAACAACATCATAGAAGAAAACTTTCCCAAATTAAAAAAGGAAATGCCTATGAAGATACAAGAAGCCTATAGAACACCAAACAGACTAAATCCCCCAAAAAGTCCCCTCGCCACATAATAATTAAACTACTAAACGTACAGAATAAAGAAAGAATATTAAGAGCAGCAAAGGAAAAAGGCCAAGTGACATATAAAGGCAAACCTATCAGAATAACACCCGATTTCTCAATGGAGACTTTGAAAGCCAGAAGGACCTGGACAGATGTAATGCAGACACTAAGAGAACATGGATGTCAGCCTAGACTAATATACCCAGCAAAACTTTCAATCATCATAGATGGAGTGAACAAGACATTCCATGACAAAGCCAGATTTAAACAATATTTATCCACAAACCCAGCCCTACAGAAAGCCCTAGAAAGAAAATTCCAACCTAAGGAAGTCAGATACACCCTCAAAAACACAGGCAATAGATAAAGCCACAGCAGTAAACCCCAATGAAGAGAGGTACACACACATCACCACCAAAAAATAACAGGAATGAACAATCACTGGTCATTAATATCCCTCAATATCAATGGACTTAATTCACCTATAAAAAGACATAGGCTTACAGAATGGATACGAAAGCAGGACCCATCTTTCTGCTGCATACAAGAAACACATCTCAAATTCAAAGATAGACACTACCTAAAAATAAAAGGCTGGGAAAAGACTTTCCAATCAAATGGTCTTAAGAAACAAGTGGGTGTAGCCATCCTGATATCCAGCAAAATAGACTTCAAACTAAAATCAATCAAAAGAGATCAAGAAGGGCATTACATACTCATCACAGGAAAGATCCACCAAGATGAAGTCTCAATTCTGAACTTTTATGTCCCAAACACAAGGGCACCCACATATTTAAAAGAAACATTACTAAAGCTTAAATCACATATAAAACCTCACACATTAATAGTGGAAGACCTCAACACCCCACTTTTACCACTGGACAGATCTCCCAAATGGAAACTTAACACAGAAATAAAGGACTTAACTGATGCCATGACTCAAATGGACTTAATTGATATCTACAAAACGTTCTTTCCTAACAAAAAAGAATATACCTTCTTCTCAGCACGCCATGGAACCTTCTCTAAAATCGACCACATACTTGGCCACAAAACAAATCTAAACAGATACAAAACAATTGGAATAACCTCCTGTGTTCTATCAGACCACCATGGTCTAAAGTTGGATTTCAACAACAACAAAACTACAGAAAACCTACAATCTCATGGAAACTGAATAATACCCAACTGAATCACCAATGCATTAAGGAAGAAATAAAGAAAGAAATTAAAGAATTCCTAAAGATCAATGAAAATGAAGACACCACATATGCAAATCTATGGGACACTATGAAAGCAGTACTAAGAGGGAAATTCATAGCACTAAATGCCCACATAAATAAGTTGAAGAAATCTCACACTAGTGACTTAACAGCACACCTGAAAGCTCTAGAACAAGAAGTATCAAAGTCTCCCAGGAAAAAAAGATGCCAGGAAATTATCAAAGTGAGAGCTGAAATCAATAAAATAGAAACAAGGAGAACAATACAAAAAATTAATGAAACAAAGAGTTGGTTCTTTGAGAAAATCAACAAGATAAACAAGCCCTTACCCAAACTAACCAAAAGACAGAGAGAAAGCAATCAAATCAACAAAATCAGAAATGAAAAGGGGGACATAACAACAGACATTGAGGAAATTCAGGGAATCATCAGGTCATACTTCAAAAACATCTTTTCCACAAACTGGAAAACCTAAAAGAAATGGATAATTTTCTGGATAGGTACCACATACCTAAATTAAATCCAGACCAGATAAACTATTTAAATAGTCCAATAACCCCTAATGAAATAGAAACATTCATTAAAAGTCTCCCAAACAAAAAAAGCCCAGGACCAGATGGTTTCAGTGCAGAATTCTACCAGATCTTCAAAGAAGAGTTAATACCAATACTCTCTAAATTGTTCCACACAATAGAAACAGAAGGAACATTACCAAACTCCTTCTATGAGGCTACAATTACCCTGATTCCTAAACCAAACAAGGATACAACAAAGAAAGAGAATTACAGACCGATCTCCCTCATGAACATTGATGCAAAAATACTCAATAAAATACTGGCAAACAGACTCCAAGAACACATCAAAACAGTTATCCACCATGATTAAGTAGGATTCATTCCAGGCATGCAAGGATGGTTCAACATACGAAAGTCTGTCAATGTAATACACCATATTAAAAAACTCAAAGAAAAAAACCACATGATCATCTCACTAGATGCTGAAAAGGCATTTGACAAAATCCAACACCCCTTCATGATAAAGGTCTTGGAGCAATCAGGAATACAGGGAACATTTTTAAACATAATAAAGGCAATTTACAGCAAGCCAACAGCCAACATCAAATTAAATGGAGAGAAACTCAAAGCAATTCCACTAAAATCAAAAACGAGGCAAGGCTGTCTGTTCTCCCCATACTTATTCAATATAGTACTTGAAGTTCTAGCCAGACCAATAAGAAAACATAAGGAGATTAAGGGGAAACAAATTGGAAAGGAAGAAGTCAAGTTTTCCCTATTTGCAGATGACATGATAGTATACTTGAGCAAACCCAAAGATTCCACCAAGGAACATACACAGCTTATAAACACCTTCAGCAACATAACAGGATAGAAGATCAACTCAAAAAATCAGTAGCCCTCCTATATACAATGGACAAAGAAGTGGAGAAGGAAATCAGAGATACAACACCCTTTTATATATATATATATATATATAAAATATGGTGCTTTCTTAGGGTAAATGAAGACCACATGAGAATAGGAAGAAGCAAAGTGCTAGAGAGGCCCACAGAAATCCACAAAGATACCCCCACAACAGACTGCTGGCAATGGTCGAGAGACAGCCCAAACTGACCTACTCTGGTGATGGGATGGCCAAACACCCTAATTGTCGTGCTAGAAACCTCATCCAACTACTGATGGATCTGGATGCAGAGATCCATGACTAGGCCCCAGGTAGATCTCTGGGAGTCCAATTAGCGAGAATGAGGAGGGTTTATATGAGCGAGAATTGTTTAGACAAAGGTTGGATAAAGCACATTGACAAATAGCCAAACGAATGGAATCATATGAAATATGAACCAATGGCTGAAGGGTCACCAACTGGATCAGGCCCTCTGAGTGGGTGAGACAGTTGATTGGCCTGATCTGTTTGGGAGGCATTCAGGCAGTGGGACCGGGTCCTGTGCTCATTGCATGAGTCGGCTGTTTGAAACCTGGGGCCTATGCAGGGTCGCTTGGCTCGGGTTGGGAGGAGGGGACTGGACCTACCTGGACTGAGTCTACCAGGTTGATATCAGGCTTCGGGGAAGGCTTTGCCCTGGAGAAGATGGAAATGGGGGGAGGGCTCGGGGGAAGGGGGGGAGAAGATGAGGGGGGCGGGAGGGGGGAGAACAAGGGAATCCGTGGCTGATATGTAGAACTGAATTGTGCTGCAAAATAAATTTAAAAAAATATGTTGGGTACACTTAAGGCACAGTGCTATCTTTACCCTCTTCAGCTTACAATATTGGTAGAATGAAACACTTGCTAAACAAGTCAACAAATGCATATACAAAATTTCAACTTTTAATGTACAATGGATTATCTACATTCAAAACACTGCACCAGGGTGGTCAGAGATGGCTTTTATAGGTTTTGGATCTTTGCATCAAGGCTTAAAAATGGCAGGTGTATAGAAGAAGCCTACAGTAAGGGAGAAGAACCTCCAGATATAAGAAGACTGAGTGCCAAGCTGTTAAGTAGTGTTCTGGATACCCAAGGAAAACTCATGAAATGTTGTGACTGGAGTGGATTCAGTGGGATTGGGAGTTCTTTAGGGTAAGACAGGCTACACAGGAAGGCTGGTAGCTGGTAATGCCTTTGGACCACTCTAGACATGTATGAGTTTTACTTAGGGTGAGATAAGAATCCTCTACAGGGTATTAGTCAAAAGAGGTAAATACATCTTTGTTTCAAATGGATGACCCCCTAGTGTGGGAAATAGAATTGAATAGATAGTAGGAGGAAAAACAAGAGGGGACATAGCAGTCTCAATACATAATGGATGGAGATACAGCACCAATATGGTGGATGTGGTCAGATCCAGGATATATTTAAAAGGATGAACTGACAGCTCTTCTGTGACATTGAATGTAGAATGTGACATTCGTTAAGAAAGCGAGGAATCTTATGGACCTGGGTTAAGCAATTGATCGAAGGAGATTTCTTTCTGCTGAGACACAAAAGACTGTAGAAGAAACTGCTTGGCAAGTGTGTCCAGAACCAAGAGTTTACATTCAGATATGTGAGTTCAAAGTGTCTATTGAATACTTAAGTGGGGATGTTCCATAGACAAATTAAGACATATTTCAAGGACTCCAAGGGACTCTGAAAGCAGATCCTACATACCATTCCAATCTGTCCAAGTGTGCTTCTTCTGTTCCTAGGTGACATATTGAATGTGTATATACTAAAATATCTTGCTTGTTTATCTGATCTCCAACAGCAAGATATAGGTAAGGAGCAGCTTTTTAGCTTGCTCAATTTAGGAGCTCAATAAAGTCTGATTAATTGAAAAAAAAAAGTTGTTGTCTAGAGAGGAAAGTCACAATTGGGCTCCCATTGCCATACACAGTACAAATAGCACTCGCGTCTGTTCCCAGAAAGTACAGAGCACTGGACTGACTAGAAGCTACTATTCCTGTTAGTTTCCTAGGCAGAGGTGAACTAAGTATGGCCCATCTGTGTTGGAAGCACAGTTCATTTGTTCTGTGCAAGTTCACTTTTCTGGCCCTATGGGAAACACAGTAGTGTAGAAGAGTGCTGTTTTCTCAAACGCAGAGTGTGTTTCTTGTAAGGTGAGCTAGTGTTTGTTTCCCATTTATAAACCGAGTTGAATCACATGCAGTTTCTGGTCCTACCAGCAAGAGTTGTTTTATGGTAAGGAAAGTCACTATTGTGCTCCCAATGCATACACAGTACAAATAGCATTCGCGTCTGTTCCCAGCACGTACAGTGTAATGGACTGAAGAGAAGCTCCTGTTCTTGTCAGTTTCTTAAGAAGAGCTGAACTAGATATGGCCCATGTGTGTAAGAAGCACTGTTTATTTTTCTGAGCAAGCTAACTGTTCTGGCCCTATGGAAACACAGTAGAGTAGAAGAGTACTCTTTTCTCAAAAGAAGAGTGTGTTTCTTGTAAGACGAGCTAGTGTTTGTTTCCCATTCATGAACGGAGATAAATCACATGCACTTTCCTGTTCTACGAGCAAGAGTTATTTTCTGGTAAGAAAAGCCACTATTGTGTTTCCATTGCCATAAACAGTGGAAGTAGCACTTGTGTCTGTTCCCAGCAAGTACAATGTATTGGAATGAGAGAAGCTACTCTTCTTGTCAGTTTCCTTAACAGAGATGAACTAGATATGGCCCTTGTGTATAGGAAGCACTGTTCTTTTGTTGTGAGCAAGCTCACTGTTCTGTCCTTATGGGAAACAAAGTAGAGAAGAAGAGTGCTCTTTTCTCAAAAGCAGAGTGTGTTTCTTGTAAGGCAAGCTAGTGTTTGTTTCCCATTCATAAACGGAGTTGAATCACATGCAGTTTCTGGTCCTACGAGCAAGAATTCTTTACTGTTAAGTAAAGTCACTATTGTGCTCCCATTGCCACACACAGTGCAAATAGCATTCGTGTCTGTTCCCAGCAAGTACAGTGTATTGGACTGAAGAGAAGTTAGTGTTCTTGTCAGTTTCCTAAGCAGAGTTGAACTAGATATGGCCCATGTGTGTTGGAAGCACAGTTCTTTTGTTCTGAGCAAGCTCACGGTTCTGTCCTTATAGGAAACACAATAGAGTAGAAGAGTGCTCTTTTCTGAAAAGCAGAATGTGTTTCTTGTAAGGCTAGGCGGTGTTTTTTTCCCATTCATAAATGGAGTTGAATCACATGCAGTTTCTGTCATATGAGCAAGAGTTGTTTTCTGGTAAAGAAAGTCACTATTGTTTCACCATTGACATACACAGTGCAAATATCACTCGCGTCTGTTCCCAGCAAGTACAGTGTATTGGACTGAAAAGAAGCTACTGTCTTGTCAATTTCCAAGCAGTGTTAAACTTGATATGACGCGGAATTGTAGGAAGCACAGTTCTTTGTTCTAAGCAAGCTCACTGTTCTTGCCCTATAGAAAACACAGTAGAGTAGAAGAGTGCTTTTTTCTCAAAAGCAGATGTGATTCTTGTAAGGCGAGCTAGTGTTTGTCTCACATTCATAAACAGAGTAGAATTACAGGCAGTTTCTGGTCCTATGAGCAAGAGTTACTTTCTAGTGAGGAAAGTCACTATTGAGCTCTCATTGCCATATACAGTTCAAGTAGCAATCAAGTCTGTTTTCAGCAAGTACAGTTTATTGGACTGAAGAGAAGCTACTGTTCTTGTTAGTTTCCTAAACTGAGTTGAACTAGATATTGCTCGTGTGTGTAGGACCGCAGTTCTTTTGTTCTATGCAAGCTCACTGTTCTTGCCCTATTGGAAACACAGTAGAGTAGAAGAGTGCTCTTTTCTCAAAAGCAGAGTGTGTTTCTTGTAAGGTGAGCTAGCGTTTGTTTCCCATTAATAAACAGAGTAGAATTACATGCAGTTTCTGCTCCTATGAGCAAGATTTGTTTTCTGGTAATGAAAGTCACTATTGAGCTCCCATTGCCATACACAGTGCAAATAGCACTCGAATCTGTTCCAAGCAAGTACAGTATATTGGACTGAAGAGAAGCTACTGTTTTCGTCAGTTTCCTAAGCAGAGTTGAACTAGATATGGCTCATGTGTGTAGGAAGCACAGTTCTTTTGTTCTGAGGAAGCTCACCCTTCTGGCCCAATGGAAACATAGTAGAGTAGAAAAGTGCTCTTTTCTCAAAAGCAGAGTGTGTTTCTCGTAAGGCGAGGTAGTGTTTGTTTCCCATTCATAAAAGGAGTTGAATCACATGCAGTTTATGGTCCTATGAGCAAGAGTTGTTTTCTGGTAAGGAAAGTCTTTATTGAGTTCCATTTGCCATACACAGTGCAAATAGCACTCTTGTCTGTTCCCAGCAAGTACAGTGTATTGGACTGAAGAGAAGCTACTGTTCTTGTCAGTTTCCCAATCACAGTTAAACTTGATATGGCCCGTGTGTGTAGGAAGCACAGTTCTTTGCTCTGATCAAGCTAACTATTCTGGCCCTATGGAAACAGAGTAGAGTGGAAGAGTGCTCTTTTCTCAAAAGCCGAGTGTGTTTCTTATAAGACAAGCTAGTGTTTGTTTCCCATTCATAAATGGAGTTGAATCACATGCAGTTTCTGGTCCTATGAGCAAGAGTTTTTTTCTGGTAAGGGAAGTACCTATTGAGTTCCTATTGACATACACAGTTCAAATAGCACACGTGTCTGTTCTCAGCAAGTACAGTGTATTGGACGAAAGAGAAGCTACTGTTCTTGTCAGTTTCCTAAGCAGATTAGAACTAGATCTGGCCCATGTGTGTAGGAAGCACATTTCTTTTCTTCTGAGAAAGCTCAATTTTCTTGACCTAAGGCAAACACAGTAGAGTAGAAGAGTGCTCTTTTCTCAAAAGCAGAGTGTGTTTCTTGTAAGGCGATCACTGTTTCCTTCTTATTCATAAATGGAGTTTAATCACATGCAGTTTCTGGTCCTACAAGCAAGAGTTGTTTTTTGAAAGGTAAGTCACTATTGCGCTCCCATTGCCATACACTGTAAAAATAGGACTCGCATCTGTTCCCTGCAAGTACAGTGTATTAGATTGAAGAGAAGCTACTGTACTTGTCAGTTTCCCTAGCAGAGTTGATCAGGATGTGGCCAGTATGTGTAGGAAGCACAGTTCTTTTGTTCTGAGCAAGCTCACTCTTCCGTCACTATAGGAAACACAGTGGAGTAGAAGAGTGCTCTTTTCTCAAAAGCAGAGTGTGTTTCTCGTAAGGCGAGGTAGTGTTTGTTTCCCATTCATAAAAGGAGTTGAATCACATGCAGTTTATGGTCCTATGAGCAAGAGTTGTTTTCTGGTAAGGAAAGTCTTTATTGAGTTCCATTTGCCATACACAGTGCAAATAGCACTCTTGTCTGTTCCCAGCAAGTACCGTGTATTGGACTGAAGAGAAGCTACTGTTCTTGTCAGTTTCCTAATAAGAGTTAAACTTGATATGGCCCGTGTGTGTAGGAAGCACAGTTCTTTGCTCTGATCAAGCTAATTATTCTGGCCCTATGGAAACACAGTAGAGTGGGAGAGTGCTCTTTTCTCAAAAGCAGAGTGTGTTTCTTATAAGACGAGCTAGTGTTTATTTCCCAATTATAAACGGAGTTGAATTACATGAAGTTTCTGGTCCTACGAGCAAGAGTTGTTTTCTACTAAGGAAAGTCACTATTGTGATCCCATTGACATACACAGTTCAAATAGCACTCGTATCTGTTCGCAGCAAGTACAGTGTATTGGACTGAAAAGGAGCTACTCTTCTTGTCAGTTTCCAAAGCAGAGTTGATCTAGATATGGCCCATGTGTGTAGGAAGCACACTTCTTTTGTTCTGCGCAAGCTCACTGGTCTGGCCCTATGATAACACAGTAGAGTAGAAGAGTGCTCTTTTCTCAAAAGCAGAGTGTTTTTCTAGTAAGGCGAGTTTGTGTTTGTTTCCCATTCATAATCGGAGTTGAATCACATGCAGTTTCTGGTCCTACGAGCAAGCCCTGTTTTCTGGTAAGGAAAGTCACTATTGCGCTCCCATTGCCATACACAGTTCAAATAGTACTGGCGCCTGTTCCAAGCAAGTACAGTGTATTGGACTGAAGAGAATACTGTTCATGTCTGTTTACTAAGCAGAGTTGAACTAGATATGGCCCATGTGTTTAGGAAGCACAGATCTTTTGTTCTGAGCAAGCTCACAGTTCTTGCCCTTTGATAACACTGTAGAGAATAAGAGTTCTCTTTTCTGAAAAGCATACTTTGTTTCTTGTAAGGCGAGCTAGTGTTTGTTTCCCATTCATAAACGGAGTTGAATCACATGCAGTTTCTGGTCTCACGAGCAAGAGATGTTTTGTGGTAAGGAAAGTCAATACTGCGCTTTCATTGCCTTACACAGTGCAGGTAGCACGCGCATCTGTTCGCAGCAAGTACAGTGTATTGGACTGAATAGAAGCTACTGTTCTTGTCAGTTTCCTAAGCAGAGTTGACCTGATATGGCTCGTGTGTAGGAAGCACAGATCTTTTCTTCTGAGCACGCTCACTCTTCTTACCTATAGGAAACACAGTAGAGAATAAGAGTGCTCTTTTCTCACAAGCAGAGTGTGTTTCTTATAAGGTGAGCAAGTGTTTGTTTCCCATTCATAAACAAAGTTGAATTACATGCAGTTTCTGGTTCTATGAGCACGACTTGTTTTCTGGTAAGAAACCTCACCATTGTGTTCCCATTGCCATACTCAGTGAAAACAGCACTTGCCTAATTTCCGAGCAAGTACAGTGTATTGGACTGAGGAAAAGCTGCTGTTTCTGTCAGTTTACAACGCAGAGTTGAACTAGATATGGCCCGTGTGTAGGAAACACAGTTCTTTTGTTCTGAACAAGCTCACTCTTCTGGCCCTATAGGAAACACAGTAGAGTAGAAGAGTGCTCTTTTCTCAAAAGCAGAATGTGTTTCTTGTAACGCAGAATAGTGTTTGATTCCATTCATAAACGTAGTTGAATCACATGCAGTTTCTGGTCGTAGGAGCAAGAGTTGCTTTAGATAAGGAAAGTCACTATTGTGCTGCCATTGCCATACAGTGCATATAGCACTCTCGTCTGTTCGCAGCAACTACAGTGTATTGGACCAAAGAGAAGCTACTCTTCTTGTCAATTTCCTAACCAGAGTTGAACTAGATATGACCTGTGTGTGTAGGAAGCACAGTTTTTTTGTTCTGATCCAGCTCACTCTTCTGGCCCTATGGAAACACAGTGGAGTAGAACAGTGCTCTTTTCTCAAAAGCAGAGTGTGTTTCTTGTAGGTAGAGCTAGTGTTTGTTTTCATTCATAACCGGAATTGAATTACATGCTGTTGCTGGTCCTACAAGCAAAAGTGGTTTTCTGGTAAGGAAATTCACTATTATGCTCCCATTGCCATACACAGTGCAAATAGCACTCTCATTTGATTCCAGCAACTACAGTGTATTGGACTGAAGAGAAGCTACTGTTTTTGTCAGTTTCCTAAGCAGAATTGAACTAGATATGGCCCGTGTGTAGGAAGCAAAGTTCTTTTGTTCTGAGCAAGCTCACTCTTCTGGCCCTATGGAAAAACAGTACAGTAGAAGAGTGTTCTTTGCTCAAAAGCAGAGTGTGTTTCTTGTAAGGCAGGCTAGTGTTTGTTTTCCATTCATAAACGGAGTTGAATCACAAGCAGTTTCTATTCCAATGAGCAAATTTTTTTTCTGGTAAGGAAAGTCACTATTGTGATCCCATTACCATACACAGTGCAAATAACACTCACGTATTTTGCCAGAAACTACAGTCTTTTGGTCTTTAGAGTAGCTACTGTTCTTCTCAGTTTGTAAAGCAGAGTTGAACTAGATGTGGCCCGTGTGTAAGAAGCACAGTTCTTTTGTTCTCAGCAAGCTTACTGTTCTATCCCTATAAAAAACACAGTAGAGTAGAAGAGTGCTCTTTTCTCAAAAGCAGAGTGTGTTTCTTGTAATGCCAGCTAGTGTTTGTTTCTTATTCATAAACAGAGTTAAATAACATGCAGTTTTTAATTTTACGAGCAAGAATTGTTTTCTTGTAAGGAAAGTATCTATTGTGCTCCCATTGCCATACACAGTTCAAATAGCATTTGCATCTGTTCCCAGGTAGTGCATTGTATTGGACTGAAGAGAAGCTACTGTTCATGTCAGTTTCTTAAGTAGAGTTCAAGTAGATATGGCCTGTGTATGTAAGAAGCACAGTTCTTTTGTTCTGAGCAAGCTCACTCCTCTGGCCCTACAGCAAACACCTTAGAGTAGAAGAGTGCTCTTTTCTCAAAAGCAGAGTGTGTTTCTTGTAAGGAAAGCTAGTGTTTGTTTCTCATTCATAAATGGAGTTGAATCACATGCAGTTTCTGTTCCTATGAGCAAGATTAATTTTTCTGGTAAAGAAATTCACTATTGTGCTCCCATTGATATACACAGTGCATATAGGACTCGCGTCTGTTCCCAGCACGTACAGTGTATTGGATGAAGAGAAGCTACTGTGCTTGTCAGTTTCTTAAGCAGAGTTGAACTAGATATGGCCCCTGTGTGTAGGAAGCACAGATCTTTTATTCTGACCATAATCACTCTCCTGGCCCTATAGGAAACACAGGAGATTAGACGAGTGCTCTTTTCTCAAAAGCAGCTAGTGTTTTTTGTAAGTCGAGCTAGTGTTTGTTTCCATTCATAAATGGAGTTGAATTACCTGCTGTTTCTGGTCTTACAAGCAAGAGATATTTTCTGGTAAGAAAAGTCACTATTGCGTTCCCATTGCGATACACAGTGCAAGTAGCACTCAAGTCTCCTCCCAGCAAGTACAGTGTATTGTACTGAAGAGAAACTCCTGTTCTTGTCAGTTTCCAAAGCAGAGTTGACCTAGATATGGTCTTTTTTGTAGGAAGGACAGTTCTTTTGTTCTGAGAAAGCTCAATTTTCTGGCCTTATTCGAAACACAGTAGAGGAGAAGAGTGCTCTTTTCTCAAAAGCAGAGTGTGATTCTTGTAAGGCAAGCAAGGATTTGTTTCCCATTCATAAACGGAGTTGAATCACATGCAGTTTCTGGTCCTACGAGCAAGAGCTGTTTTCTGGTAAGGAAAGTCACTATTGTGCTCCCATTGCCATACACAGTGAAAATAGCACTCGCATCTGTTCCCAGCAAGTACAATTTATTGGACTGAAGAGAAACTACTGTTCTTGTCTGATTTAGACGAGGAGTTGAACTGGATATGGCCCGTGTGTGTAGGAAGCACAATTCTTTTGTTCTGAGCAAGCTCACTCTTCTGGCATTATAGGAAACCCAGTAAAATAGATGATTGCTCTTTTCTCAAAAGCAGAGTCTGTTTCTTGTAAGGCGAGCTAGTGTTTGTTTCCCATTCATAAAAGGAGTTGAATCACATGCAGTTTCTGGTCCTACGAGCAAGAGTTGTTTTCTGATAAGGAAAGTCACTATTGCACTCACATTGTGATACACAGTGCAAGTACCACTCACGTCTCTTCCCAGCAAGTACAGTGTGTTGGACTGAAGGGAAGCTAATGTTCTTGTCAGTTTCCTAAGCAGAGTTGAACTAGATATGACCCATGTGTATGGAAGCACAATTCTTTTGTTCTGAGCAAGCTCATGCTTCTTTCCCAATAGGAAACACAGTAGAGGAGAAGAGCTCTCTTTTCTCAAAGCAGAGCGTGTTTCTTGGAAGGTAAGCTAGTGTTTGTATCCCATTCATAAAGGAACTTGAATTACATTCAGTTTCTGGTCCTACGAGCAAGAGTTGTTTTCTGGTAAGTAAATTCACTATTGTGCTTCAATTGCCATACACAGTGCAAGGAGCACTCATGTCTGTTAGCAGCAAGTACAGTGTATTGGACTGAAAAGATACTGTTCTATCATCTTCCTAAGCAGAGTTGAACTAGATATGGCCCGAGTGTGTAAGAAGCACAGTTCTTTTGTTCTGTGAAAGCTCACTGTTCTGGCTCTATAGGAAACACAGAGGAGTAGAAAAGTGTTTTTTTCTCAAAAGGAGAGTGTTTTTCTTGTAAGGCGAGGTAGTGTTAGTTTTCCATTCATAAACGGAGTTGAATCACATGCAGTTTCTGGTCCTATGAGCAAGAGTTGTTTTTTGGTAAGCAAAGTCACTATTGTGCTCCCATTGCCATACACAGTGCAAATAGCACTCGCGCCTGATCCCTGCAAGTACAGTGTATTTGATTGAAGAGAAGCTATTGTTCTTGTCAATTTCCTAAGCAGAGTTGAACTAGATATGGCCCGTATGTGTAGGAAGCACAGATATTTTGTTCTGAGCAAGCTCACTGTTCTGAACTTATAGGAAAAACATTGGAGTAGAAGAGTGCTCTTTTTTCAATAGCAGAGTGTGTTTCTTGTAATGCAAGCTAGTGTTTGTTTCCCATTGATAAACGGAGTTGGATCACATGTAGTTTCTGGTCCTACAATCAAGTGTTGCTTTCCGGTAAAGAAAGTCACTATTGTGCTCCTATTGTCATACACAGTGAAAATAGCTTGTGTGTCTGTTCCCAGCAGGTACAGTGTATGGGACTGAAGAGAAGCTACTGTACTTGTCAGTTTCCTCAGCAGAGTTGAACTAGATATGGCCATTATTGTAGGAAGCACAGTTCTTTTGTTCTAATAAAGCTCACTGTTCTGGCCCTATAGGAAACATAGTAGAGGAGAAGAGTGCTCTTTCTCAAAAGCAGAGTGTGTTTCTTGTAAGATGATCTAGTGTTTGTTTCCCATTCATAAACGGAGTTGAATCACATGCAGTTACTGGTCCAACAAGCAAGAGTTGTTTTCTGGTAAGGAAAGTCACTATTGTGCTACCATTGCCATACATAGTGAAAATGGCACTCGCGAATTTTCCCAGCAAGTACAGTGTATTGGACTGAAGAAAAGATACTGTTCCTCTCAGTATCTTAAGCAGAGTTGAACTAGATATGACAGAGTGTAGGAAGCACAGTTCTTTTGTTTTGATCAAGCTGAAAGTTCTGGCCCTATGATTACAGAGTAGAGTAAAAGAGAGCTCTTTTCTCTAAAGCAGAGTGTGTTTCTTGTAAGACGAGCTAGTGTTTGTTTCCCAATCATAAACAGAGTTGAATAACATGCAGTTTCTGGTCCTACGAGCAAGAGTTGTTTTCTTTTAAGGAAAGTCACTCTTGTGCTCCCATGTGATACACAGTGAAAGTAGCATTCATGTCTCTTCCAAGAAAGTACAGTGTATTGGACTGAAGAGAAGCTAATGTTCTTGTCAGTTTCCTAAGCAGAGTTGAACTAGATATGGCCCGTGTGTGTTGGAAGCACAGTTCTTTTGTTCTGAGGAAGCTCACCCTTCTGGCCCTATAGGAAACACAGTAGAGTAGAAGAGTGCTCTTTTCTCAAAAAAGAATGTGTTTCTAGAAAGGAGAGCTAGTGTTTGTTTCCCATTCATAATCGGAGATGAATCCCATGCAGTTTCTGGTCCTACAAGCAGGAGTTGTTTTCTTGTAAGGAAAGTCACTATTGTGCTCCCATTGCCATACATAGTGAAAATAAGACTCTTGTCTGTACCCAGCAAGCACAGTGTACGGGACTGAAGAGAAGCTACTGTTCTTGTCAGTTTCCAAAGCAGAGTTGAATTAGATTTGGCCCGTGAGTGCAGGAAGCACAGTTCTTTTGTTCTGAGAAAGCTCACTGTTTTGGCCCTATGGAAACACAGTAGAGTAGAAGAGTGCTCTTTTATCAAAAGCAGAGTATGTTTCTTCTAAGTTGTGGTAGCGTTTGTTTCCCATTCATGAGCGGAGTGGAATCACATGCAGTTTCTGGTCCTACAAGCAAGTGTTGCTTTCTGATAAGGAAAGTCACTATTGTGCTCCTATTGCCATACACAGTGAAAATAGCATGTGTGTCTCTTCCCAGCAGGTACAGTGTATTGGACTGAAGAGAAGCTACTGTTCTTGTCAGTTTCCTAAGGAGACTTGAACTAGATATGGCCCTTTTTGTAGGAAGCACAGTTCTTTGGTTCTGACAAAACTCACTGTTCTGGCCCTATAAGAAATACAGTAGAGGAGAAGAGTGCTCTTTTCTCAAAAGCAGAGTGTGTTTCTTGTAAGGCAAGCAAGGATTTGTTTCCCATCCATAAACGGAGTTGAATCACATGCAGTTTCTGGTCCTACAAGCAAGAGCTGTTTTCTGGGAAGGAAAGTCACTATTGTGCTCCCATTGCCATTCACAGAGAAAATAGCACTGGCGTCTGTTCCCAGGAATTACAGTGTATAAGACTGAAGAGAAGCTACTGTTCAAGTTGGTTTCTTAAGCAGAGTTGAAATAGATATGGCCCATGTGTGTAGGAGGCACAATTCTTTTGTTCTGAGGAAGCTCACTCTTCTTGCCCTTAAGGAAACACAGTAGAGTAGAAGAGTGTTCTTTTCTCAAAAGTAGAGTTTGTTTCTTGTAAGGCGAGGTAGTGTTTGTTTCCCATTCATAAACAGAGTTGAATCACATGCAGTTTCTGGTCCTATGAGCAAGAGTTGTTTTCTGGTAAGGAATGTCACTATTATGCCCCCATTGCCATATACAATGCAAATTGCAATTCGTGTCTGTTCCCAGCAAGTACAGTGCATTGGATTGAAGAGAATCTACTGTTCTTGTGAGTTTCTTAAGCAGAGTTGAATTAAATATGGTCCATGTGTGTAGAAGGCACAGGTCATTTGTTCTGAGCAAGCTCACTGTTCTGGCTCTGTGGAAACACAGTAGAGTAGAAAATTGCAATTTTATCAAAAGCAGAGTGTGTTTCTTGTAGGGCGAGCTAGTGTTTGTTTCCCATTGCTAAACGGAGTTGAGTCACATGCAATTTCTGGTCCTACAAGCAAGAGTTGTTTTCTGGTAAGGAAAGTCACTATTGTGCTCCCATTGCCAAACACAGTGCAAATAGCACTCGGGTCTGTTCCCAGCAAGTAGTGTATTGGCCTGAAGAGACGCTAATGTTCTTGTAAGTTTCATAAGCAGAGTTGAACTAGAAATTACACATATTTGTAAGAAGCATAGTACTTTTTTTTCTCAGCAAGCTCAGTTTTGTTGCCCTATAGGAAACACAGTAGAGTAGAACAGTGCTCTTTTCACTATTGCGATCACATTGTCATACACAGTGTAAATAGCACTCGTGTCTTTTCCCAGCAAGTACAGTGTATTGCCCTTAACAGATGCTACTGATCTTGTTAGTTTCCTAAGCAGAGTTGAAATAGATAAGGGCCTTGTGTGTAGGAAGCACAGTTCTGGTCCTATAGGAAACACAGTAGAGTAGAAGAGAGCTCTTTTCTCAAAAGGAGAGTGTATGGCTCTTGTTTGTAGGAAGCACAGCGTTTTGTTCTCAGCAAGCTCACTGTTCTGGCCCTATAAGAAATACAGTATAGTAGAAGAGTGCTCTTTCCTCAAAAGCAGAGTGTGTTTCTTGTAAGGCTAGTGTTTGTTTCCCATTCATAAACGGAGTAGAATCACATGCACTTTCTGGTCCTACAAGGAAGAGTTGTTTTCTGGTAAGGAAAGTCACTATCGCACTCCCATTGCCAAAAAAAGTGCATATTGCACTCGTGTCTCTTCCCAGCAAGTACATTGTATTGGACTGAAGAGAAGCTACTGTTCTTATCAGTTTCCTAAGCAGAGTTGAACTAGATAAGGGCCTTGTGTTTAGGAAGCACAGTTCTTTTGTTCTGAGCAAGCTCACTCTTCTGGTCCTATAGGAAACCCAGTAGAGTAAAAGAGTGCTCTTTTCTCAAAAGCACAGTATGTTTCTTGTAAGGCAAGCTAGTGTTTTTTTTCCATTGATAAACGGAGTTGAATCACATGCAGTTTCTGGTCCTATGAGCAAGAGTTGTTTTCTGGTAAGGAAAGTCACTATTATGCCCCCATTGCCATATACATTGCAAATTGCAACTCGCGTCTGTTCCCAGCAAGTACAGTGTATTGGACTGAAGAGAAGCTATTGTTCTTGTCAGTTTCTCATGCAGAGTTGAACTAGATATTGTCCATGTGTTTATTAAGAACAGGTCTTTTGTCATGAGCAAGCTCACTTTTCTGGCCCTGTGGAAACACAGTAGAGTAGATAAGTGTTCCTTTCTGAAAAGCAGAGTGTGTTTCTTGTAAGATGAGCTAGTGATTGTTTCCCATTCATAAACGGAGTTGAATCACATGCAGTTTCTGGTCCTACGAGCAAGAGCTGTTTTCTGGTAAGGAAAGTCACTATTGTACTTCCATTGCCATACACAGTACTAATAGCACTCGTGTCTGTTCCCAGCAAGTACAGTGTATTGGAATGAAGAGAACTACAGTTTTTGTCAGTTTCCAAAGTATAGTTGAACTAGGTATGGGTTGTGTGTGTAGGAAGCACATTTCTTTTGTTCTGAGCAAGTTCCCTCTTCTGGCCTTATAGGAAACACTGTAGAGTAGAAGAGTGCTCTTTCCTCAAAAGCAGAATGTGTTTTTGTAAGGCAAGCTAGTGATTGTTTCCCATTCAAAAACGGAGTTGAATCACATGCACGTTCTGGTCCTACTCACAGGAGTTGCTCTCTGTTAAGGAATGTCACTATTATGCTCCCATTTCCATATACAGTGCAAATAGCACTCACGTATGTTCCCTGTAAATACAGTGTATTGGACCTAAGAAAAGCTACTGTTCTTGATAGTTTTTTAAGCAGAGTTGAACTAGATATGATCCGTGTGTGTAGGAAGCACAGTTCTTTTGCTCTGAGCAAGCTCACTGTTCAAGCCCTGTGGAAACATAGTAGAGTAGAAGAGTGCTCTTTTCTCAAAAGCAGAGTGTGTTTCTTGTAAGGCAAGTTAGTCTTGGTTTCCCATTCATAAACGGAGTTGAATCACATGCAGTTTCTGTCATATGAGCAAGAGTTGTTTTCTGGTGAGAAAAGTCACTATTGCGCTCCCATTGCCATATGCAGTGCAAATAGCACTCGCGTCTCTTCCCAGAAATTACAGTGTATTGGACTAAGAGAAACTACTGTTCTTGTCAGTTTCCTAAGCAGAGTTGAACTAGATAAAGGCCAGTTCTTTTATTCTGAACAAGCTCACTCTTCTGGCCCTATAGGAAACACAGTAGAGTAGAAGAATGTTCTTTTCTAAAAAGCAGAGTGTGTTTCTTGTAAGGCGAGTTAGTGTTCGTTTTCGATTGATAAATGGAGTTTAATCACATGCAGTTTCTGGTCCTACGAGCAAGAGTTTTTTTCTGGTAAGGAAATCACTAATATGCCCCCATTGCCATATACAATGCAAATTGCAAGTCGCGTCTGTTCCCAGCAAGTACAGTATATTGGATTGAAGAGAATCTACTGTTCTTGTGAGTTTGTTAGGCAGGGTTGAATTAAATATGGTCCATGTGTGTAGAAGGCACAGGTCTTTTGTTCTGAGCAAGCTCACTGTTCTGGCCCTGTGGAAACACAGTAGAGTAGAAGAATTTTCCTTTCTGAAAAGCAGAGTGTGTTTCTTGTAAGGCGAGCTAGTATTTGTTTCCCATTGATAAACGTTGTTGAATCACATGCAGTTTCTGGTCATAAGAGCAAGAGTTGTTTTCTGGTAAGGAATGTCACTATTGTGCTCCTATTGCCATACACAGTACAAATAACACTCGCGTCTGTTCCCAGCAAGTACAGTGTATTGGACTGAAGAGAAGCTACTGTTCTTGTCAGTATCCTAAGCAGAGTTGAACTAGATATGTCCCGTGTGTGTAGGAAGCACAGTTCTTTTGTTCTGAGCAACCTCACTGATCTGGTGTTGCTAGAGAATTTCTCTCCAGCTCCTGCCACCAAGTCCCACCAGTCCCAGAGCCCACTTATAAAATAAACACACAGACTCTTACATTATTTAAACTGCTTGGCCATTAGCTCAGGCCTGTTATTGTCTAGCTCTTACTCTTATATTTAGCCCATTTCTATTAATCTTTACTTTGCCACATGGCTCATGGCTTACTGGTACCTTACATCTTCCTTGTCCTGATGGCGGATGGCAGTGTCTCTCTCTCAGCCTTCCACTTCCCAGAATTCTTTTCCTTGTCCCGCCTATACTTCCTGCCTAGCCAATGGCCAATCAGTGATTTATTTACTGACCAATCAGCAACACACTTGACATACAGACCATCCCACAGCACTTTTCCTTTTCTTTTCTTAAAAAGGAAGGTTTTAACTTTAACATAGTAAAATTACATATAACAAAACAATTATCAAGCAAGCATTACAGTTACAATATTAAAGAAGAGATCCTATCTATCTTATATTTGTAAGTTTAAGGTTTTATATCTAACTTATCTTTTATTATAACTAAGGAAAATTGTAAGTATCTAGTCTTTAACCATATCAAAGACCTCAGAAGGATATACTACTACCTGAGAAATGGAGAAGGATATAAGCAACTTTTAGGAGTCTTGTAGGGTAGACAGAGACAGCTGAGCCTGGACAGTCATGCGAAGTTTTCTTGTAAAGTTGGGGCATCTGTCTTCAGCCCACAGGCCTAGAGTCTCTTATTCACTTTTTTCTGTGTCTTGTAGAATGTCTGGCAGTTTTCTCTGCAAAGCAGGAACCTGAAGGACCGTTTTGTCAAGCAAAGTTCAGTGGTCACCTCTCTATGGGTCCTGCATGTCCAGTTGATCAAGCAGTCCAGGCAAGAACAGTTTCTTGCCCAAATGGCTATTTTTGTCAAGGTGAAGATAAACTCCATATGGAGTGTCTTCGATGCCCATCCTCCTCTCTGAAGTAAATCGGTGCTGTCAGGAGCAGACATGTCTCACTGTCCAAAAAGTCTAAACTTTTAAAACATTTTAAATGCCATATTCTGTAGGTCTTTGAAGTGTTTGAAGACTACCTATCTATCTGAAATATATCTATGTATACCTAGAAGACTTAACTAACATGGCTACAAATATTATCATAGATGACTAACTATTAATCTATTTTTAATTATCCATTACAATTTTAAATGAGTTACATAAACATAATACCTCAAACAAGAATAGAAATATATATACAGTATAACAAAATTAAGTTTAAATTTGTATCAATAAACTAAAATCTATGGCAATGTAAAACATTTTAAACAAGTTGTTACTCTTTAAAAGTAGGTTCATTAATCTACCCTTTCATCCTATCATATCTAAACTATCCCCCTTTTTGTTTTAGAAAGAGATTGTATTTATAATCAACCTGATTTAAATAAAAATATTGTTTTTTCTCTGTCCCACACCAGAGGGCTCTTCTGATTTGGGACAGAAGAATCTCTTAACCATTTTTTTTTTTTTTGAGCAATATGTCTGGGTTTAGAGGGGGAGTGAGCCAATTCCATCTCTAAAGCCAGCTTGGTATATTTGGGAATTTGGGCGTAGCTTCTCTTACTACTTCCTGCTGGAGGGGGGCGCTGTATCTTATGGGGACACGAAGAAAATTTTAGGATCATGGAGTAGTCCATGAGGCTGTATCGTCTGAGCCAGTTGCCTTGGAACCATTCTGGACGTTGAGTCATCTGGGCCATGGTGTCATTGGAGACCTTTCAGGGGGTCTTGGCTGGTCAAACCTGATGTATCTTAATCTGGAACAAATCCATAGTCTCTGGCTTTCTGTGGAAACAAAAGCAGAGACTCTTTTCCAAAGCAACATATCCTTATATCCAAATTTTGAAGTCAAGGTACCTTTAAAATATACATTTTGGCATAACTCAACAGCTTTTACAATCAAATGTTTTTCTGCAGTTACGAATATCAAAGAGAACATAATCCAGATTCTCTGTGTGGTAGTCATCTTTACGTGGTTTTTTTTTTATATATTAGCTTGAGCTTATTGCTTTAAACTGCAGCCTTCTAAGCCTGAAAAAGGCGCTGGCGCTGTGGCTGCTGGGTCCGCCCACTTCAGCTTCCCAAAATGGCGGCGGTCCGCTTTCCGCCAGCTCTGGGAGCCATAACTCTCAGAAATAGTGGGTCTATGCTTCTATCAAAGCAGCGTGTAGCCCAGAAACCTTTTTTTTGTTTTGTTTTGTTTTGTACTAGCAAAGGCTAAATCCACCACATAGCTTAATGTGCCACTTGCAGAGGCCTCATTCCCGCCATACTGCAGGTTGAGCATGCACGCCAGGAACCTGCCATAGTAGCTCAAACACGCAGGCTGCCCCTAGCTTGAAAGAGACAACTAGGAGCTGTTTTAAGCTCTGTTTTAGAATCTTTTTTCTAAGTTTTTAGGTGGAAACTCTTACCACCATGTTGGACGCCATTTGTAGCTGGAGAATTTCTCTCCAGCTCCCTCCACCAAATCACGCCATTCCCAGAACCCACTTATAAAATAAACACACAGACTCTTACATTATTTAAACTGCTTGGCCATTAGCTCAGGCCTGTTATTGTCTAGCTCTTACTCTTATATTTAGCCCATTTCTATTAATCTTTACTTTGCCACATGGCTCATGGCTTACTGGTACCTTACATCTTCCTTGTCCTGATGGCGGATGGCAGTGTCTCTCTCTCAGCCTTCCACTTCCCAGAATACTTTTCCTTGTCCCGCCTATACTTCCTGCCTAGCCAATGGCCAATCAGTGATTTATTTACTGACCAATCAGCAACACACTTGACATACAGACCATCCCACAGCAGATCTGGCCCTATGGAAAGACAGTACAGTAGAAGAGTGGTCTTTTCTCAAGAGCAGAGGGTGTTTCTTGTAAGGTGAGCTACTGTTTGTTTCCCATTCATAAAACTAGTTGAATTACATGCAGTTTCTTGTCCTAGGAGCAATAGTTGTTTTCTGGAAAGGAAAGTCACTTTTGTGCTCCCCCTGCCAAAAAAAGTGCATATTGCACTTGTGTCTGTTCCCAACAAGTACAGTGTATTGGACTGAAGAGAAGCTAGTGTTCTTGTCAGTATCCTAAGCAGAGTTGAACTAGATATGGGCCATGTGTGTAGGAAGCACAGCTCTTTTGTTCTGAGCAAGCTCACACTTCTGGCGCTTTAGGAAACACTGTAGAGTAGAAGAGGGCTCTTTTCTCAAAAGCAGAGTGTGTTTCCTTTAAGGCGAGCTTGTGTTTGTTTCCCATTCATAAACAGAGTTGAATCACATGCAATTCCTGCTCCTATGAGAAAGAGTTGCTCTCCGGTAAGGAAAGTCACTATTGTGCTCCCATTGCCAAACACAGTGCAAATAGCACTCGCATCTGTTCCCATCAACTACAGTGTATTGGACTGAAGTGAAGCTAGTGTTCTTGTCAGTTTCCTCAGCAGAGTAGAACTAGATATGGGCCATGTGTGTAGGAAGCACAGCTCTTTTGTTCTGAGCAAGCTCACACTTCTGGCCCTTTAGGAAACACTGTAGAGTAGAAGAGGGCTCTTTTCTCAAAAGCAGAGTGTGTTTCCTTTAAGGCGAGCTTGTGTTTGTTTCCCATTCATAAACAGAGTTGAATCACATGCAATTCCTGCTCCTATGAGAAAGAGTTGCTTTCCGGTAAGGAAAGTCACTATTATGCCCCCGTTGCCATATACAATGGAAATTGCAACTCGTGTCTGTTCCCAGCAAGTACAGTGTATGGGATTGAAGGGAAGCTATAGTTCTTGTCAGTTTCTTAAGCAGAGTTGACCTAGATATGGTCTATGTGTGTAGGAAGCACAGGTCTTTTGTTCTGAGCAAGCTCACTGTTCTAGCCCTGTGGAAACACAGTAGAGAAGAAGAGTGCTCTTTTCTCAAAAGCAGAGTGTGTTTCTTGTAAGGCAAGCTAGTGTTTGTTTCCCATTGATAAACGGAGTTCAATGACATGCAGTTTCTGGTTCTATGTGCAAGAGTTGTTTTCTGGTAAGGAAAGTCACTATTGTGCTCCAATTGCCATTCACAGTGCAAATAGCACTCGTGTCTGTTCCCAGCAAGTAAGTGTATTGTTCTGAAGAGAACTAAAGTTCTTCTCAGTTTTCTAAGAAGAGTTGAGCTAGATATGGCATGTGTGTGTAGGAAGCACAGTTCTTTTTTCCTGAGCGAGCTCACTGTTCTGGCACTATAGGAAACACAGTAGAGTAGAAGAGTGTTCTTTTTCAAAAGAAGAGTGTGTTTCTTGTAAGGCGAGCTAGTGTTTGATTCCCATTCATAAACTTAATTCAGTCACATGCAGTTTCTGGTCCTATGAGCAAGAGTTGTTTTCTGGTAAGGAAACTAACTATTATGTCCCCATTGAAATATACAGTACAAATTGCAACTCGAGTCTGTTCCCACCAAGTACAGTGTCTTGGACTGAAGAGAAGCAACTATTCTTGTCAGTTTCCTATGCAGCGTTGAACTAGATATGGCCGCTGTGTGAAGGAAATACAGTTCTTTTGTTCTGAGCAAGCTCATTGTTCTGGCCCTATAAGAAACAGTAGAGTAGAAGAATGCTATTTTCTCAAAAGCAGAGTGTGTTACTTGTAAGGCGAGCTAGTCTTTGTTTCCCATTCATAAATGGAGTTGAGTCACATGCAGTTTCTCCTCCTATGCACAAGAGTTTTTTCTGGTGAAGAAAGTCACTATTGTGCTCCCATTGCCATAAAAAGTACAAATAGCACTCGCATCTGTTCCCTGCAAGTACAGTGTTTTGAAATGAAGAGAAGCTACTGTTCTTGTCAGTTTTCTAAGTAAAGTTGAACTAGGTATGGCCTGTGTGTGTTGGAAGCACAGTTCTTTTGTTCTGAGCAATCTCACTGTTCTGACCCTATAGGAAACATATAAGTGTTGAAGGGTGCTCTTTTCTCAAAAGCAGAGTGTGTTTCTTGTAAGGCGAGTTAGTGTTTGTTTCCCAGTCCTAAATGGAGTTGAATCACATGGAGTTTCTGGTGCTAAGAGCTAAATTTGTTTTCTGGTAAGGAAAGTCACTATTGCACTCCCATTGCACACACAGTGCAAAAAGTACTCGCGTCTATTCCCAAAAAGTACAGTGTATTGGACTTAAGAGAAGCTACTGTTCTTGTCAGATTCCTAAGCAGAGTTGAAATAGGTATGGTCCGTGTGTGTAGGATGCGCAGTTCTTTTGTTCTGAACAAGCTAACTGTTCTGACATTATAGGAAACACAGTAGAGTAGTAGAGTGCTCTTTTTTCGAAATCACAGTGTGTTTCTTGTAAGGTAAGCTTATGTTTGTTTCCCATTCATAAACGGAGTTGAATCACATGCAGTTTCTGGTCCTATGAGCAAGAGTTTTTTTCTGGAAAGGAAAGTCACTATGGTGCTCTCATTGCCTTACATGTTGCTAATAGTACTCGAGTCTGTTTCAAGCAAGTACAGTGTATTTTACAAAGAGAAGCTACTGTTCTTGTCCTTTTCCCAAGCAGAAGTGAACAAGATATGGCCCCTGCGTGAAGGAAACACATTTATTTTGTTCTGAGCAAGCTCACTGTTCTGGCCCTATAGGAAACACAGTAGAGTAGAAGAGTGCTATTTTCTCAAAAGCAGAGTGTGTTTCTTGTACACGAGCTAGTATTTGTTTCCCATTCATAAACGGAGTTGAATCACATGTAGTTTCTGGTCCTTTGAGCAATAGTTGTTTTCTTGTAAGGAAAGTCCCTATTGCACTCTCATTGCCATACACAGTGCAAATAGCACTAGCGTCTGTTCCCAGCAAATACAGTATATTGGATTGAAGAGAAGCTACTGTTCTTGTCAGTTTCCTAAGCAGAGTTGAACTAGATATGGCCTGTGTGAGTAGGATGCACAGTTCATTTGTTCTGAGCAAGCTCACTGTTCTGGCCCTATAGGAAACACAGTAGAGTAGAAAAGTGCCCTATTCTCAAATGCAGAGTGTGCTCCTTGTAAGGTGATCTAGTGTTTGTTTCCCATTCATAAACGGAGTTGAATCACATTCAGTTTCTGGTCCTTTTAGCAACAGTTGTTTTCTTTTTAGGAAAGTCACTATTATTCTCCCATTGCCATACAGAGTGCAAATAGCACTCGAGTCTATTCCCAGCAAGTAAAGTTTATTGGACTCAGGAGAAGCTACTGTTATTTTCAGTTTCTCAAGCAGAGTTTAACTAGATATGGCCCATGTGTGTAGGAAGCACAGTTCTTTTGTTCTAAGCAAGCTAACTCTTCTTGCACTTTACGAAACAGGGTGGAGTAGAAAAGTGCTCTTTTTTCAAAAGTGGAGTGTTTTTCTAGTAAGGCAAGCTAGTGTTTGTTTCCCATTCATGAAAGGAGATGTATCACATACAGTTTCTAGTCCTAAGACCAAGAGTTGTTTTCTGGTAAAGAAATTCACAATTGCACTCCCATTGCCATAAAAAGTACAAATAGCACTCACGTCTGTTTCCACCAAGTACAGTGTATTGGACTGAATTGAAGCCACTGTTCTTGTCAGTTTCTGAAGCAGAGTTGAACGAGATATGGCCCGTGTGTTTAGGAAGCACAGTTCTTTTGTTCTGAGCAAGCTCACTGTTCTGGCTGTATAGGACCACAGTAGAGAAGAAGAGTCCTCTTTTCTCAAAAGCAGAGTGAGTTTCTTGTAAGGCAAGCTAGTGTTTGTTTCTCATTCATAAATGGAGTTGAATCACATGCATTTTCTGGTCCTACGAGCAAGAGATGTTTTCCGGTAAGGAAAGTCACTACTGTGCTCCCTTTGCCATACGCAGTACAAATAGCACTAGCGTCTGTTCCCAGCAAGTACATTATATTGGACTGAAGAGAAGCTACTGTTCTTGTCAGTTATCAAAGCAGAGTTGAATTAGATATGGCTCATGTGTGTAGGAAGAACAGTTCTTTTGTTCTGAGCAAGCTCACTGTTCTGGACCTATGGAAACACAGTAGAGTAGAAGACTGCTCTTTTCTTAAAAGCAGAGTGTGTTTCCTGTAAGTCGAGGTAGTGGTTGTTTCCCATTGATAAACAGAGTTGAATCACATGCAGTTTCTGATATTACGAGCAAGACTTGTTTTCTGGTAAGGAAAGTAACAATGTGCTCCCATTGCCATACAGAGTGCAAAGAGTTCTCGCATCTGTTCCCAGCAAGTACAGTGTATTGGACTGAAGAGAAGCTACTGTTCTTGTCAGTTTGCTAAGTAGAGTTGAACTAGATACGACCCCTGTGTGTAGAAAGCACATTTCTTTTTTTCTGAGCAAACTCACTGTTTAAGCTCTAAGGAAACACAGTAGAATAGATGAGTGCTCTTTTCGCAAAAGCAGAGTGTGTTTCTTTAAAGGCGAGGTAGTGTTTGTTTCCTATTCATAAATGGAGTTGAATCACATGCAGTTTCTGGTCCTATGAGCAAGAGTTGATTTCTGGTAAGGAAAGTCACAATGGGCTCCCATTGCAAAACACAGTGCAAATAGTATTCGCGTCTGTTTCCAGCAATTACAGTGTATTGGACGGAAAAGAACCTACTGTTCTTGCCAGTTTCCTAAGCAGAGTTGAACTAGATATGGCCCGTGCATATAGGAATCACAGTTCTTTTGTTCTCAGCAAGCTTACTTTCTGGCACTATAGGAAACACAGTAGAGTAGATGAGTGCTCTTTTCTCAAAAGCAGAGTTTGTTTCTTGTAAGGCAAGCTAGTGTTTTTTACCATTTACAAACGGAGTTGAATCACATGCAGGTTCTGGTCCTAAGAGCATGAGTTGTTTTCTGGTAAGGAAAGTCACAATGAGCTCCCTTTGACGTAAACAGTGCAAATAGCACTCGCGTCTGTTCCCAGCAATTACTGTGTATTGGACTGAAGAGAAGCTTCAGTCCAAACCGAGTTGAATCACATTCAGTTTATGGTCCTTTTAGCAACAGTTCTTTTCTGGTAAGGAAAGACACTGTTGTGCTTCCATTGCCATACACAGTGCAAATAGCACTTGCATCTTTTCCCAACAAGAAGAGTGTATTGGACTCAAGATGAGCTACTGTTATTCTCAGTTTCTCAAGCAGAGTTTAACTAGATATGGCTCGTGTGTGTAGGAAGCACAGTTCTTTTGTTCTGAGCAAGCACACTCTTCTTGCACTTTAAAAAACAGGGTGGAGTACAAGAGTGCTCTTTTTTCAAAAGCAGAGTGTTTTTCTAGTAAGGCAAGCTAGTGTATGTTTCCCATTCATAAATGGAGTTGAATCACATGCAGTTTCTGGTCCTAAGAGCAAGAGTTGTTTTGTGGTAATGAAAGTTACTATTGCCCTGCCATTTCCAAATGCAGTGCAAATAGCCCTCACGTATGTTCCCAGCAAGTACAGTGTATTGGACTGAAGAGAAGCAACTGTTCTTGTCAGTATTCTAAGAAGAGTTGAACTAGATATGGCCCGTGAGTGTAGGAACTGCAGTTTGTTTGATCTGAGCAAACTCACTTCTTGCCCTTTAAAAATCAGAGTAGAGTAGAAGAGTGATCCTTTCTCAAAAGCAGAGAATGTTTCTTGTAAGTTGAGCTAGTGTTTGTTTGCCATTCAAAAACGGAGTTGAATAACATGCAGTTTTTGGTCTTACGAGCAAGAGTATTTTACTGGTAAGGAAAGTCACTATTGTACTCCCATTGCCAGAAACTGTGCAAATAGCACTCATGTCTGTTCCCAGAGAATACAGTCTATTGGACTGAAGAGAAGCTAATGTTCTTGTCAGTTTCCTAGGAAGAGTTGAACTAGATATGGCCCGCGTTTTTAGGAAGCACAGTTCTTTTCTTCTGTGCAAGCTCACTGTTCTTGCCCTTTAGGAAACACAGTAGAGTAGAAGAATGCTCTTTTCTCAAAAGCATAGTGTTCTTCTTGTAAGGCGAGCTAGTGTTTGTTTCCCATTCATATACAGAGTCGAATCACATGCAGTATTACCTCCTACGAGCAAGAGTTCTTTTCTGATAAGGTAAGTCATTATTGTGCTCCCATTGCCATACACAGTGCAAATAGCACAGGCGTCTTTTCCCAGCAAGTACAGTGTATTGGACTGAAGAGAAGCAACTGTACTTGTCAGTTTCCTAAGCAGAATTGAACTAGATATGGCCCTTGTGTGTATAAGCACAGTTCTTTTGTTCTGAGCAAGCTCACTCTTCTGGCCCTATAGGAAACACAGTAGAGTAGAAGAGTGCTCTTTTCTCAAAAGCAGAGTATGTTTCTTGTAAGACGAGCTAGTGTTTGTTTCCCATTCCTAAACGGAGTTGAATCATTTGCAGTTTTTCGTTCTACGAGCAAGAGTTGTTTTCTGGAAGCAAAAGTCACTATTGCGCTCCCATTGCCATACACAGTACAAAGAGCACTCGCGTCTGTTCCCAGAAGTACAGTGTATTGGACTGAAGAGAAGCTACTGTTCTTGTCAGTTTCCTAAGCAGAGTTGAACTAGATATGGCCTGTGTGAGTAGGATGCACAGTTCATTTGTTCTGAGCAAGCTCACTGTTCTGGCCCTATAGGAAACACAGTAGAGTAGAAAAGTGCCCTATTCTCAAATGCAGAGTGTGCTTCTTGTAAGGCGAACTAGTGTTTGTTTCCCTTTCATAAAAGGAGTTGAATCACATGCATTTTCTTGTCCTACAAGCAAGAGTTGTTTTCTGGTATGGAAAGTCACTACTGCGAACTGTTGCCATCCACAGTGCAAATAGCACTCGCGAATGTTCCCAGCAAGTACAGTGTATTGGACTGAAGAGAAACTACTTTTCATGTCAGTTTTCTAAGAAATGTTGAACTTGATATGGCCCGTATGTGTAGGAAGCACAGTTCTTTTGTTCTGAGCAAGCTCACTATTCTGGCCCTATGGAAACACAGTAGAGTAGAAGAGTGCTCTTTACTCTAAAGCAGAGTGTTTTTTTTGTAATGCGAGCTAGTGTTTGTTTGCCATTCACAGACAGATTTGAATCACATGACATTTCTGGACCTGAGATCAAGAGCTGTTTTCCGGTAAGGAATGTCACTATGGCACTCCAATTGCCATATGAAGTGCAAATAACACTCGCGTCTGTTCCCAGCAAGTACAGTGTATTGGACTGAAGAGAATCTACTGTTCTTGTCAGATTCCTAAGCAGAGTTGGACTAGATATGGCCCATGTGTGTTGGAAGCACAGTTCTTTTGTTCTGAGTAAGCTCACTGTTTTGGCCCTATGGAAACACAGTAGAGTAGTAGAGTGCTCTTTTCTCAAAAGCAGAGTGTGTTTCTTGTAAGGCGAGCTAGTGGTTGTTTCCCATTCATAAACAGAGTTGAATCACATGCAGTTTCTGGTCCTAAGAGCAAGAGGTTTTTATGGTAAGGAAAGTCACTATTGTGTTCCCATTGCCATACACAGTGCAAATAGCACTCTCGTCTGTTACCAGCAAGTACAGTGCATTGTTTTGAAGAGAAGCTCCTGTTCTTGTCAGGTTCCGAAGCACTGTTGAACTAGATATGGCCCGTGTGTGTAGGAAGCACAGTTAATTTGTTCTGTGGAAGCTCACTGTTCTGGCCCTAAGGAAACACAGTATAGTAGATAAGTGTTCTTTTCTCAAAAGCAGAGTGTGTTATTGTAAGGTGAGCTAGTGTTTGTTTCCCATTCATAAATGCCGATGAATCCCAGCAGTTTCTGGTACTACGAGCAAGAGTTGTTTTCTGGTAAGGAACATCACTATTGTGCTACCATTGCATACACAGTGCAAATAGCACTAGCGTCACTTCCTAGCAAGCACAGTGTTTTGGAGTGAACAGAAGCTACTGTTCTTGTATGTTTCCTAAGTGGAGTTGAACTAAACATGGCCCATGTGTGTAGGAAGCACAGTTCTTTTGTTCTGAGCAAGCTCACTATTCTGGCCTTATGGAAACACAGTAGAGTAAAAGAGTGCTCTTTTCTCAAAGGCAGAGTGTGTTTCTTGTAAGGCAAGCTAGTGTTTGTTTCCTATTCTGAAATGGAGTTGAATCACATGAAGTTTCTGGTCCTATGATCAAGAGCTGTTTTCTGTTAAGGAAAGTCACCTTTGTGCTCCAATTGCCATACACAGTACAAATAGCACTCGCATCTGTTCCCAGCAATTACAGTGTATTGGACTGAAGAGAAATTACTGTTATTGTCAGATTCCTATGGAGAGTTGAACTAGATATGACCCGTGTGTAGACAGCACAGTTCTTTTGTTCTGTGCAAGCTCACTGTTCTGGCCCTATAAGAAAAACAGTTGAGTAGAAGAGTGATCTTTTCTCAAAAGCAGAGTGTGTTTCTTGTAAGGTGAGCTAGTGTTTGTTTCCCATTCATAAAAGGAGTTGAATTCCATGCCGTTAATGGTCCTACGAAAAAGAGTTGTTTTATGGAAAGGAAAGTCACTATTGTGCTCCCATTGCCATACACAGTGCAAATAGCACCTCTCATCTGATCCGAGCAAATACAGTGTATTGTTCTGAAGAAAAGCTACTGTTTTGTCAGTTTCTGAAGCAGAGTTGAACTAGATACTGCCCATGTGTAGGAAGCACAGTTCTTTTGTTCTGAGTAAGCTCACAGTTCTGTCCCTATAGGAAACACAGTAGAGTAGAAGAGTGCTCTTTTCTCAAAAGCAGAGTGTGTTTCTTGTAAGTGGAACTAGTGTTTGTTTCCCAGTCATAAACGGAGTTGAATCAAATGCAGTTTCTGGTCCTATGTGCAAGAGTTGTTTTCTGGTAGGAAAGTCACTATTGTGCTCCCTTTGCGATACACAGTGCAAAGAGCACTCTCGTCTGTTCCCAGCAAGTACAGTGTATTTTACTGAAGAGAAGCTATTGTTCTTGTCAGTTTCCAAAGTAGAGTTGAACTAGATATGGCAGGAGTGTGTAGGAAGCACATTTCTTTTTTTCTGCACAAGCTCACTCTTCTGGACCTTAGGAAAAACAGTAGAGTAGTATAGTTCTCATTTCTCAAAAGCAGAGAGTTTTTCTTATAAGACAGGCTAGCATTTGTTTCCCATTAATAAGCAGAGTTGAATCGCATGCATCTTCTGCTCCTATGAGCAAGAGTTGATTCTGGTAAGGAAAGTCACTATTGTGATCCCATTGCCATACACAGTGCAAAAAACTCTCACGTATGTTCCCAGCAAGTACACTGTATTGGACTGAAGAGAAGCTACTGTTCTTTTCAGTTTCCAAAGCAGAGTTGAACTAGATATGGCCAGTGCATGTAGGAAGCACAGTTCTTTTGTTCTGTGTAATCTCACTGTTCTGGCCATATAGTAAAAACAGTAGAGTACATGAGTGCTCTTTTCTCAAAAGCAGAGTGTGTTTCTTGTAAGGTGAGCTAGTGTTTGTTTCCCAATCATAAACGGAGTTGAGTCACATGCAGTTTCTGGTTCTACAAGAAAGAGTTGCTTTCTGTTAAGGAAAGTCACTATTGCGATCCCATTGCCATGCACAGTGCAAATTCCACTCTCGTCTGTTTCCAGCATGTACACTGTATTGGACTGAAGAGAAGCTACTGTTCTTGTCAGTTTCCTAAGCAGAGTTGAACGAGATATGGAAAGTGTGTGTAGTAAGCACACTTCTTTTGTTCTGAGCAAGTTCACTGTTCTGGCACTTTGAATACACAGTAGAGTAGAAGAGTGCTCTTTTCTCAAAAGCAGAGTGTGTTTCTTGTAAGGTGAGCTACTGTTTGTTTCCCATTCATAAAAAGAGTTGAATCACATGCAGTTTCTGGTCCTATGAGCAAGAGTTGTTTTCTGGTAAAAAAAAAAAAAGTCACTATTGTGCTCCCATTGCCACACACAGTGCAAATAGCACTCGCATCTCTTCCCAGGAAGTACAGTGTATTGGACTGAAGAGAAGCTACTTTTCTTGCTTGTTTCCTAAGCAGAGTTGAACTAGAAATACCCAGTGCATGTAGGAATCAAAGTTCTTTTGTTCTGTGCAAGCTCACTGTTCAGGCCATATAGTAAAAACAGTAGAATACATGAGTGCTTTTTTCTCAAAGGCAGAGGGTGTTATTGTAAGGCAAGCTAGTGTTTGTTTCCCATTCATAAACGGAGATGAATCCAATGCCGTTTCTGGTCCTACATGCAAGAGTTGTCTTCTGTTAAGGAACATCATTATTGCGCTCCCTTTGCCATACCCAGTGCAAATAGCACTCGCGTGTGTTCCTAGCAAGCACAGTGTATTGGATTGAAGAGAAGCTACTGTTCTTGTCAGTTTCTTAAGCAGAGTTGAACTAAACATGGCCCATGTGTGTAGGAAGCACAGTTCTTTTGTTCTGAGCAAGCTCACTATTCAGGCCTTATGGAAACACAGTAGAGTAGAAGAGTGCTCTTTTCTCAAAAGCAGAATGTTTTTCTTGTAAGACGAGCTACTGTTTGCTTCCCCATCATAATCAGAGTTGAATCCCGTGCAGTTTCTGGTCCTACAATCAACAGTTGTTTTCTGGTAAGAAATTCACTATTGCACTCCCATTGCCATACAACGTACAAGTAGCACACTCATCTGTTCCCAGCAAGTACAGTGTATTGGACTGAAGAGAAGCTACTCTTCTTGTCAGTTTCCTAAGCAGAGTTGACTAGATATGGCACATGTGTGTAGAAAGCACAGATCTTTTATTCTGTGCAAACGCACTGTTCTGGCCTTATGGGAAACACAGTAAAGTAGAGAGAGCCCTTTTCTCAAAAGCAGAGTGTGTTTGTTGTAAGGCGAGCTAGTGTTTCTTTCCCATTCACAAACGGATTTGAATCTCATGCACATTCTGGTCCTACAAGCAAGAGTTGTTTTCTGGTAAGGAAAGTCACTGTTTCATTCTCATTGTCATACACAGTGCAAGTAGCACCCATGTATGTTCCTAGCATGTACAGTGTATTGCAGTGAAGAGAACCTACTGTTCTTGTCAGTTTCCTAAGCAGAGTTGAACTAAATATGACTCGTGTGTGTAGGAAGCACACTTCTTTTGTTCTGAGCAAGCTCACTGTTCTGGCCCTATAGGAAAAACAGTAGAGTAGAAAAGTGCTTTTTTCTAAAAATGAGTCTGGTTCTTGTAAGGCGAGGTAGTGTTTGTTTCCCATTCATAAATGGAGTGGAATCACATACATTTTCTTTTCCTATGAGCAAGAGTTTTTTTTTTTCTGGTAAGGAAAGTCACTATTGCACTCCCATTGCCATACACAATGCAAATAGCACTAGCGTCTGTTGCTAGCAATTACAGTGTATTGGACTATAGACAATTTACTGTTCTTGTCAGTTTCCAAAGAAAAGTTGAACTACATAGGCCAGTGTATATAGGAAGCACAGTTCTTTTGTTCTGAGAAAGGTCACTTTTCTGTCCCTATAGGAAACACAGTAGGTTAGAAGAGTGCTCTTTTATCAAAAGCAGCGTGTATTTCTTGAAAGGCAAGCTAATTTTGTTTCCCATTCATAAACAGAGTTGAATCCCATGCAGTTTCTGGTCCTACGAGAAAGAGTTGTTTTCTGGGAATGAAAGTCATTATTGCGCTCCCATTGCCACACACAGTGAAAGTAGCACTCGCGTCTGTTCCCAGCAAGGACAGTGTATTGGACCAAAGAGAAACTACTGTTCTTGTCAGTTTCCTAAGCAGACGTGAACTAGATATGGCTCCTGTGTGTAGGAAGCACAGTTCTTTTGTTCTTAGCAAGCTCACTGTTTTGGCCCAAAGGAATCGCAGTAGAGTAGAAGAGTGCTCGTTTCTCAAAAGCAGATTGTGTTTCTTTTAAGGTGAGATAGTATTTGATTCCCATTCATAAAAAGAGTTGAACCACATGCAGTTTCTGATCCTACGAGTAAGAGTTGTTTTCTGCTAAGGTAAGTCACTATTCGCTTCCATTGCCATACAAAATGAAAGTAACACTTGCGACTGTTCCCAACAAGTACAATGTATTGGCCTGAAGACAAGCTACTGTTCTTGTCAATTTTCTTATCAGAGTTGAACTAGATATGGCCCGTGTGTGCATGAAGCACAGTTCTTTTGTTCTGAGAAAGCTCACTGTCTGGCTCAATAGAAAACACAGTAGAGTAGAGAGTGCTCTTTTTGCAAAAGCAGAGTCTGTTTCTTGTAAGGTGAGCTAGTGTTCGCTTCCCATTCTTAAACAGAGTTGAATCCCATGCAATTTCCAGTCTTAAGAGCAACAGTTTTATTCTGGTAAGAAAGTCACTATTTCGCTCCCATTGCCATATACAGTACAAGTAGCACTGTTTTCTGTTCCCAGCAAGTACAGTGTATTGGATTTAAGAGAAGCTACTGTTCTTGTCCTTTTCATAAGCAGATTTGAACTAGATATGGCCCGTGTGTATAGGAAGCAGAGTTCTTTTGTTCTGATCAAGCTCACTGTTCTGGCCCTATAGGAAACAAGAGTAGAGTAGCAGAGTGCTCTTTTCTCAAAAGTAGAGTGTGTTTCTTGTAAGGCGAGGTAGTGTTTGTTTCCCATTCATTAACGGAGTTGAATCACATGAAGTTTCTGGTCCTATGAGCAAGAGTTGTTTTCTGGTAAGGAAAGTCACTATTGCTTTCCCTTTGCCATACACAGTACAAATAGCACTCGCATCTCTTCCCAGGAAGTACAGTGTATTAGACTGAAGAGAAGCTACTTTTATCATCAGTTTTCTAAGCAGATTTGAAATAGAGATAGCCAGTGCATGTAGGAATCACAGTTCTTTTGTTCTGAACAAGGTCACTGTAAACTAGCCGTAGAGTAAAAACAGTAGAGTACATGAGTGTTCTTTTCTCAAAAGCAGAGTGTATTTCTTGTACGGTGAGCTAGTATTTGTTTCCCATTAATAAACGGAGTTGAATCACATGCAGTTAATGGTCCTATGAGAAAGAGTTGTTTTCTGGTAATGAAAGTCACTATTGTGCTCCCATTGCCATACACAGTGCAAATAGCACCTCTCTTCTGTTCCCAGGTGTACACTGTATTGTTTTGAATAGAAGCTCCTGTTCTTGTCAGTTTCCTAAGCATAGTTGAACTAGATATGGCCCGTGTGTGTAGGAAGCACAGTTCTTTTGATCTGAGCAAGCTCACTATTGTGCCCTTATGGAAACACAGTAGAGTAGAAGAGTGCTCTTTTCTCAAAGGCAGAGTGAGTTTCTTGTAAGGCAAGCTAGTGTATGTTTCCCATTCATAAACGGAGTTGAATGACATGCAGTTGCTTGTCCTATGATCAAGAGATGTGTTCTGGTAAGGAAATTCGCTATTGCGCTCCAATTGCCAAACACTGTACAAATAGCACTCTCGTCTGTTCCAAGCAATTACAGTGTATTGGACTGAAGAGAAGCTACTGTTATTGTCAGATTCCTATGGAGAGTTGAACTAGATATGTCCTGTGTGTAGGAAGCACAGTTCTTTTGTTCTGTAGAAGCTCACTGTTCTGGCCCTATAGGAAACACAGTTGTGTAGAAAAGTCCTCTTTTCTCAAAAGCAGAGTGTGTTTCTTGTAAGGCGAGCTAGTGTTTGTTTCCCATTTATATAAGGAGTTGAATTCCATGCAGTTAATGGTCCTACGAAAAAGAGTTGTTTTATGGAAAGGAAAGTCACTAATGTGCTCCCATTGCCATACACAGTGCAAATAGCACCTCTCCTCGGATCACAGCAAGTACAGTGTATTGTTCTGAAGGGACGCTACTGTTCTTGTCAGTTTCTGAAGTAGAGTTGAGCTAGATATGGCCCATGTGTAGGAAGCTCAGTTCTTTTGTTCTGAGCAAGCTCACTGTTCTGGACCTAAGGAAACACAGAAGAGTAGAAGAGTGCTCTTTTCTCAAAAGCAGAGTGTGTTTCTTGTAAGTCAAGGTAGTGTTTGTTTATCATTCATAAACGTAGATGAATCCCATGCAGTTTCTGGTCCTACGAGCAAGAGTTTTTTTCTGGTAAGGAAAGTCACTATTGTGACCCCATTGCCATACACAGTGCAAACAGCACTCGCGTCTGTTCCCAGCAAGTACAGTATATTCGACTAAAGAGAAGCTATTATACTTGTTAGTTTCCTAAGCAGAATTGAACTAGATATGGCCCATGTGTATAGAAAGCACAGTTCTTTTGTTCTGAGCCAGCTCACTGTTCTGGTCCTATGGAAACAGAGTAGAGTAGATGAGTGCTCTTTTCTCAAAAGCAGTGTGTGTTTCCTATAAGGCGAGCTAGTTTTTGTTTCCCATTCATAAATGGAGTTGAGTCACATGCAGTTTCTAGTCCTACGAGCAAGAGTTCTTTTCTGGTAAGAAAAGTCACTATTGCGCTCCCATTGCCATACACAGTCCAAATAGCACTCTCGTCTGTTCCCAGCAAGTACACTGTATTGGACTGAAGAGAATGCACTGTTCTTGTCAGTTTTCTAAGCAGAGTTGAACTAAATATGGCTCGTGTGTGTAGGAAGCACAGTTATTTTGTTCTGAGCAAGCTCACTCTTCTGGCCCAATGGAAACACAGTAGAGAAGCAGAGTGCTCTTTTCTCAAAAGCAGAGTGTATTTCTTGTAATTCGAGCTAGTGTTTGTTTCCCATTCATAAACAGAGTTGAATTACATGAAGTTTCTGGTTCTACGAGCAAGAGTTGATTTCTGGTAAAAAAAAAAAAAAAAAAGTCACTATTGTGCTTCCATTGCCATACACATTAGAAATAGATCTTGCGTCTCTTCCCAGCAAGTAAAGTGTATTGGACTGAAGAGAAGCTACTGTTATTGTCAGATTCCTATGGAGAGTTGAACTAGATATGACCCGTGTGTGTAGAAAGCACAGTTCTTTTGTTCTGTGCAAGCTCATTGTTCTGGCCCTATAGGAAACACAGTTGAGTAAAAGAGTGCTCTTTTCTCAAAAACAGAGTGTGTTTCTCTTAAGGCGAGGTAGTGTTTGTTTCCCATTCATAAAAGGAGTTGAATTCCATGCAGTTAACGGTCCTACGAGAAAGAGTTGTTTTATGGAAAGGAAAATCACTAATGTGCTCCCATTGCCATACACAGTACAAATAGCACTAGCGTCTTTTCCCAGCAATTACAGTGTATTGGCCTATAGAGAAGCTACTGTTCTTGTCAGTTTCCAAGAAAAATTTGAACTAGATATGGCCATTGTATATAAGAAGAACAGTTCTTTTGTTCTGAGCAAGGTCACTGTTCTGGCCCTATATTAAACACAGTAGAGTAGACAAGTGCTCTTTTCTCAAAAGCAGAGTGTATTTCTTGTAAGGCGAGCTAGTGCTTGTTTCACATTCATAAATGGAGTTGAATCCCATGCAGTTTCTGGTACTACGAGAAAGAGTTGTGTTCTGATATTGTAAGTCATTATTGAGCTCCCATTGCCATACACAGTGAAAATAGAACTCTCGTCTGTTCCCAGCAGGTACAGTGTATATGATGAAGAGAAGCCACTGTTCTTGACAGTTTCCTAAGCAGAGTTGAACTAGATATGGCCCGTGTGTGTAGGAAACACAGTTATTTTGTTCTGAGCAAGCTCACTCTTCTGGCCCTATAGGAAACAGAGTAGAGTAGTGAGTGCTATTTTCTCAAAAGCAGAGTGTGTTTCTTGTAAGGTGAGCAAGTGTTTGTTTCAGATTCATAAACGGAGTGGAATCAAATGCAGTTTCTGGTTTATGAGCAAGAGTTGTTTTCTGGTAAGGAAAGTCACTGTTGCGCTCCAATTGCCATACACAGTGCAAGTATCACTCGCGCCTGTTCCCAGCAAGTACCGTGTATTGGACTGAAGAGAATGTACTGTTCTTGTCAGTTTCCTAAGCAGGGTTAAAATAGATATGGCCCGAGTGTTTAGGAAGCACAGTTCTTTGGTTCTGAGCAAGCTCACTGTTTTGGCCCTAAAGGAAACACAGTAGAGTATAAGAGTGCTCTATGCTCCAAAGAAGAGTGTGTTTCTTGTAAGGCGATCTAGTGTTTGTTTCCCATTCATTAACGGAGTTGAATCACATGCAGTTTCTTGTCCTATGGGCAAGAGTTGTTTTCTGATAAGAAAAGTCACTATTTTCTAACAATGCCATACACACTGAAAATAGCACTCGCATCTGTTCCCAGCAAGTACAGTGTATTGGACTGAAGATAAGCTATTGTTCTTGTCAGTTTCCTAAGCAGAGTTGAACTACATATGGCACGTATGTGTAGGAAGCACAATTCTTTTTTTCTGAGCAAGGTCACTGTTCTGGCCTATATTAAACACAGTAGGGTAGAAGATTGCTCTTTTCTCTTTATCAGTGTGTGTTTCTTGTAAGGCGAGCTAGTGTTTGCTTCCCATTCCTAAACAGAGTTGAATCCCATGCAGTTTCCGGTCCTACGAGCAACAGTTGTTTTCTGGTAAGAAAGTCACTATTGTGCTTCCATTGCTATACACAGAACAAGTAGCACTCACGTCAGTTCCCAGCAAGTAGAGTGTTTTGGACATAAGAGATGCTACTGTTCTTGTCAGTTTCCTAAGCAGAGTTGAACTAGATATGGCCTGTGTGTGTAGGAAGCACAGTTCTTTTGTTCTGAGAATGACCACTCTTCTGGCCCTATAGGAAACACAGTAGAGTAGAAGAGTGCTCTTTACTAAAAAGCAGAGTGTGTTCTTTGTAAGGTGAATAAGTGTCTGTTTCCCATTCATAAATGGAGTGGAATCACATGCAGTTTATTGTCCTCTGAGCAAGAGTTGTTTTCTGGTAAGGAAAGTCACTATTGTGCTCCCATTGCCATACACAGTGCAAAGAGCACTAGCGTCTGTTCCCAGCAAATACAGTGTATTGGACTATAGAGAAGCTACTGTTCTTGTCAGTTTCCAAGGAAGAGTTGAACTAGATATGGCCCATGTGTCTAGAAAGCACAATTCTTTTGTTCTGAGCAAGGTCGAGTAGTAGAGTGCTCTTTTCTCAAAAGCAGTGTATGTTTCTTGTAAGGCGAGTTAGTGTTTGTTTTCCATTCATAGACGGAGATGAATCACATGCAGTTTCTGGTCGTTCGAGCAATACTTGCTTTCTTGTATGGAAAGTCACTATTGCACTCCCATTGCCATACACATTGCAAATAGAACTCACCTCTGTTCCCAGCAAGTACAGTGTATTGGATTGAAGATAAGCTACTGTTCTTGTGAGTTTCCTAAGCAGAGTTGAATTAGATATGGCCCGTGTGTAGGAAGCACAGGTCTTTTGTTTGGTGTAAAATCACTGTTTTGGCAATAAGGAAACACATTAGAGTAGAAGAGTGCTCTTATCTGAAATACAGAGTGTGTTTCTTGTAAGGCGAGCTAGTGTTTGTTTCCCATTCATAAACGGAGTTGAATCACATTCAGTTTCTGGTACTATGAGCAAGAGTTGTTTACGGGTAAGGAAAATCACTATGGCGCTCCAATTGCCATACACAGTGCAAATAGCTCTCCCGTATGTTCCCAGCAAGTACAGTGTATTGAACTAAAGAGAAGGTACTTTTCCTGTCAGTTTCCTAACCAAAGTTGAACTAGATATGGCCATGTGTGTAGGAAGCACAGGTCTTTTGTTCTGACCAGGCTCACTCTTGAGGCCCTTTAGGAAACACAGTCTAAACAGCATCATAGTACTAGGCACTTCTACTGGTACTGGAATCCACCGAGGCACTCGAGCAATAAGGGCTCTGGTAAACAGCTTACTGTCCCAGCATTGGGACATCCAACAAGTACTATTTGTACAATTTGCAAAGCTAAAATTTGACAAGATAAACAGAAATGGAGGATGCACACATACAGGACTGGCTTTAAAAGTGGTGGTATTCACTATGGGCTTAAAAAATTGAGTGCAAGTTATAGAAACATTCTGGGGGTCAGAGGCATATTCTCCATACCCGCACTGATCATGCTGAACAGAACAAAGAAGTTCATGCACTCCATAACTTCCTCCCTGAGTCATGACAATAGGGGCTGTATCGGTGCAGCTTCCGTTTACGCCGCACAGCATCCATTTATGAAATGGATTCATGCGCTGGTCCTGCAAGAATAGCCCTGTCTTCATGTCTCCTTTGATACCCCCCTTTTCAAGGGGGCCACTCATATCAGGTGAGAAAGTAAATCTTTGTGCTTTATCGGCCCATCTGACAATAGTGGATTGGCAGTCTGTCCAGGGCCAGGGGTCGCCTTCATATGCTCCCCAACAAGTAGGACCCCACTTGGCTTGCTTAGGGGGTGTATAAGTATTATTAGGCAAGGTGATATTATAGGTGAGCATAGTGCCATTCAGCCAGATAACAGCTGTAGTATAACTATGTTTCAGGGTAAAACAGTCATTTCCATGGCTAATTTGCTGTTGCTTAATGTCTGGGGCATAATTTCTAGCTCCATTAAACCACCCATAAAGGCCTTTGGTCAGGGGAATGCAGTCTCCAGATTCATCTATTTGAAAGCACAGGGATCCTTTTTCGGGGAAACTACGATTCTCTCCTAGAGGCATTCGTTCCAGATCCAAATACAAATAAGGGAGATTAATAGCTTTATTAGAGGTAAACAGCCTAGGAAAAACCTGTGCATCATGTTGTACTGGCATTGGTTTCGGGAATGCAGACAGGATCCCCCATCTCTGTTCCATCTTCCCTGGCTGTAGACTCAGCAGGAACATCAGGCATGTTTGCAGAAGCATCTTCCTGAGACTGCGTCAATTGTGCTTTTCTCACCAATCTTTCCGGTACCCAGATCGAATCTTGTTGACCCTGTGGGAAAACACAAACAGAACCTCGTGCCCATGCAAGCACGGGATCAGGTCCATGCCAGATACCTGTCAAGGCATCTTTCCATTTTACCATCCCTTTAGAGGGACTGTGCTGACATTGATGTCTATCTGCAGCTGAACAGTTTGATCCATCCAAACTTAAAAAATTCAAGGTAAATAATGCAAGAGAGAGTCTATCCTTAGCGGTACGGCTATGGCCTATTCCCCCTTTTTGTTTTTGAAGCAGTTCCTTCAAGGAGCGATGTGCACGCTCCACAATGCCTTGACCCTGGGGATTATAGGGCAGGCCATGTACAAGTTGAACATCCATTTGACGGCAGAAGGAGGCAAACTTGTGGCCCGTGTAAGCAGGACCGTTGTCTGTTTTTATTTGTTGTGGTTTGCCCCATGCTGCCCATGCCTCTAGGCAATGGGTGATCACGTGAAATGCCTTCTCACCTGCCATTGGGGTGGCGTGGATGACTCCAGAACAAGTGTCAACAGAAACATGGACATATTTGACCCGTCCAAATTCAGAGATATGTGTAACATCCATTTGCCATATTTTCAGAGGGAGCAAACCATGAGGGTTGACTCCTAATGCAGGAGGGTGCTGAAAAACAACACATTGAGGACAATCTAGAACTACCTTACGTGCATCAGCATGTGAGAGAGAAAACCTTTGTTGTAATGTTTTAGCATTAACATGATATTCCTTGTGGAATTCTTGTGCTCGTTGCACTGCTGAGGCCACAAACATCCACTCTTGCCTGGTACAGAGGTCTACAACATTGTTGCCCTCAGCTAATGGGCCTGGTAGGCCAGTATGAGCACGAATATGTTGTGCAAAGAATGGATTTTTCCGCTGCCAAATCAGTTGTTGCAATTGGCAAAAAACCGACTGTACGGGACTAGAGGATTTAAGAGTCCCTGCACATTCAAGAATTTTTAAGGCATTAACAACATAGCAGGAATCTGATACCAAATTAAATGGAAATGGACAAACCTTAAAAACTTCTAGAACAATTAAAAGTTCCACCTGTTGAGGTGCGCCTGGTAAATATTGATGCTTCACAGGCTCCCCTGAGCCCACCATATAGGCCCCACAACCTGTTTTAGATCCATCAGTAAAAACAACGGTGGCTCCGGGAATTGGTCGGGAAGCAGTTATTTTAGGAAAGACTACAGGATGTTCCTTAAAAAAATTCAATAATGGATGCTTGGGATAATGGCAATCTATATGCCCCACATAGCTACAGCGCAATATGGCGCAATCATCAACAGTAGCACATAAAACTTTCACCTGATTGACATCATAAGGTACAATCAGCATTTGCGGGGAAGTTCCAAAATATTGCAAGCACTGCTGAATACCTTGCTGGGCAAGTAGTGCCACAGTTGTGGGATAATATTCAATGGATTTTGCAGGGGAAATTCTAGTGTAAACCCACAATAAAGGTCCATCCTGCCATAAAATACCGGTGGGCTGCAAAAAGGTGGGCAGAATGCATAATACAATTGTGTTGGGATCTCGAACTCTCTGAAGAAAGGCTTCCTGTAATCTATCCTCAACTTTGCATAGTGCTTCACGTGCTTCTGTGGTTAACTGTCGAGGGGAATCCAAAGCTGTGTCACCTGCTAATGTATCATAAAGCGGCTTTAGCTCATAATTTGCCATTTTTAAACTGCCTCTTATCCAATTTATGTCCCCTAATAATTTTTGAAAATCATTTAATGTACATAAATGATCTTTTCTCAATTCTACCTTTTGAGGCCTAATCTGTTGACTGGTAATCTTAGAGCCTAAATAAGTAACCACCTGATCCTGTTGTACCTTCTCAGAAGCAATGTACAACCCTTTAGTTCTTAACATTGTCCCTAAAAAGTGATATGCAGCTTGTAAAACATCCTTTTCTTTTGCTGCGAGGAGGATTTCGTCCATATAATGGACACATCTAACAGTAGGGAAGCGGGCCCTTAATGGCTCTAGAGCTTGTGGTACAAACAACTGACACATAATAGGGCTGTTAGCCATTCCTTGTGGTAAGACAATCCACTGATATCTCTTATCTGGCTCTTCATGATTAGTAGATGGCACTGTAAATGCAAATCTTTCACTATCCTTGTCATGCAAGGGGATGGAGAAAAAACAATCTTTAATATCAATCACAATAATGGGCCAGTTCTCTGGTAAGGTTGATAATAATGGAAGACCTCTCTGTACAGGCCCCATAATATTCATCTGGTCATTTATTGCTCTAAGGTCATGCAACAATCTCCATTTCCCTGATTTTTTCTTTATAACAAAAATGGGTGTATTCCAAGGAGAAAGGGAAGGTTTGATATGCCCCTCTCTCAACTGCTCTTCCACTAGCTGCCTTGCTGCTAGCAGTTTCTCAGAGGAAAGTGGCCACTGAGGAACCCACACTGGTTCCTCCGTTTTCCAGGATATGGGAATTCCTTCCTCAATGGCCCCTAAGAAAAACCCAGCCCTTGCCTGGGCTTTCTAGGTGTTGCCTGTATTGGCTCCTTTCTTCCTTGTAAAAGCTTTCCTAATCCAAAATTGGGATGGCATCCCATCTTTTTCATAATATCTTGAGATTCTTTGGAATACTCATTGCTTAATTTGAAACCCATAGACTTCATGAGGTCCCTCCCCCAAAGGGAAACTGGAAGCTCAAGGACATAAGGTTGCACAACGCCGGAATGTCCTTCTTCATCATGACAATTTAGCAAACTTGCACTAATATTAGGAGTGCTAGCATAACCCAGTCCTTGTAATGTCTGGGAAGAAACTTGTATTGGCCAATCCCGAGGCCAGTCTTTGCTAGCAATAATACTGCGGTCCGCTCCAGTATCCAAAATTCCCATAAGTTTAATACCGTTAACAGTTAGTTGTAATGTAGGTCTCTGATCTAAATCCAGTGATAAGAATGTGAGATCTGTCCCTGATGACCCAAATCCTTTGTCTCCTCTTTCTTTGTCATAAGCCGGGTGGGCATCATGCAGACTGGGGAGTAAAATAAGTTGTGCAATTCTATCCCCTGGGGATATGGCAGTAATTCCTTTTGGTGACTCTACCATAATCTTTACTACTCCTGTGTAGTCAGAGTCAATCACCCCTGGATGAATACGCAATCCTTTCAATAAGGTAGATGATCTCCCTATTAACAGCCCTACTGTTCCTGGGTCAAGGGGGCCTTGAAAATCAGACTCTATTACTTGTACCCCCATTTGCGGAGTTAGTACCAGTCTGGCGGTGGCACGGAGGTCCAGTCCTGTTGAGCCCGCAGTAGCTCTCCGCGGTGCTTGGGATGGCGAAGGGAGGGCCACTGCTCTGGAGGGGAGTCCTGTCTCGGGGTCTCCATTGCCCCATATATTTGAGGGCCCTGGGAGCGTGGGCCCCGCTGGCCGTTTTTTGGAAAGCTGTCTATTGCAATGGGTTGCCCATTTATATCTTTAACGGACCGGCATTCATTAGCCCAGTGCCTCCCCTTTCTGCATTTTGGGCAGAGCCCCGGCTGAACGTGGCGCTGGCTACTTCCTTGTTCCTGTCTACTACCTGCCCCTAGTGGGCAGTTGCGTCTTATATGTCCTTTTTTCCCACACTTAAAACAATCTTGAGTATAGCCTTCTTTTCTCTGGGTAAGCTGAAGGACTGCAGCTGCCAGACCTGCATTGGTCAGAGGTCCTCCTAATTCCCTGCAAGCCTTCATCCAGGCTTCCAACCCCCTGGTCTTATATGGGGTGATGGCTGCCCTGCACTCCTTTGTACACTGCTCATATATTAGCTGCTTTATTAGGGGCATTGCAGCATCTGTGTCCCCAAAAATTCTACCAGAAGCCTCTATCAAGCGAGCCACAAAATCTGAAAAGGGCTCCGTGGGACCTTGGAGTATCTTGGTCAAATTGCCACTCACTTCACCTTTGTTAGGCAAAGATTTCCAGGCTCTGATGGCTATTTGATTAATTTGAGTATATACGTTAGTAGGGTAGGTAGTCTGTTGATTGGCATATCTACCCAGACCAAGCAACATATCAGCATCCCATTGCAGGCCTGTGTTGTGGTTGGCTGCCGCCTGCTCATTAGCAAATTCGATAAAGAAAGCTTTCCAGTCCAAATACTGTCCTGGGCTGAGGCAGGCACGGGCAAGATTCATCCAATCTGAGGCAGTCATGCATTGTCTTTGCAGAGTCTCAATTTGAGTAAGTGTAAATGCAGCTGTGACACCATAACTTTTTACAGACTCCGCTATAGACTTGACAAGTTTAAAATCCAAAGGTTCATGATATCTTTGATTCTGATTATCTACAAAAACAGGACAAGCTACCTGCATTTCTCTCCTAACTTCCCTCCACAGTTGTGGGTGAAGGCTGCTGCTGACCGGCAACGCTCCGGGAGTTGCTGCAGCCTCAGGGTAAGGGGGAGTAGCTGGGGGGATTATGGGCCCACAGTCCTGTTTTCTTTTGTCTTTCTTTCTCACCTTGTTTTTAATCCTTACCTTTTGTAATGATCTAACTAGAGACTCTACCTCCTCCGAACCGAGAGAAGAGTCAGTTGACTCGGGGTCTTCAAGGTCCGATAGGGAGGGATAGAGTCGTGTCTCCTTTCCTATTGTCTTTTTACCACCCTTGCATTTTACAGACTCCGCCTTCTCAGATCTCTCCTCTTGCAATTGCTCTAAAGCTGATTGCCCGTTTTCCAAGGCACTGCTGCATCGCTCATTTTCTAAACAGCTACGTACTAATTTCCAAACTGGTCTCACCCCCGGTTTCAGGGTCCCCTGTTCTGCTGCAAAGTCCAAATCCCGTCCCAATTTTTCCCAGGAGGACACTGTGAGACTCCCAGAAACAGCGAACCATGGGGCCACGACATCGCATTCCCCTAAGAATCTTTGTAAAGTTCCTTTCTTTATCTTTAAGTCTTTTGTTAGAAGCAGCTCGTTGAGAGCCAAAAAAATTGGGTGCGAGGAGGAAGTGCCCATCCTTGTACAACCCTTTCTTTTTAAACTAAGAGGTTTCTCGGAGCCTTTGCCAAACAGCCCCAGTTTTATCACTTTTTTTTTTTAAAACTTTTGCTCCGCGCTTCCGCAGGGAAGTAACAGTCAAAACTAGTTAAACCAGTTTTCCTTTCCCGTCTGCCTCTTGTCGGCAGTTCTGCTAATATCCAGTCAAACTAGTCAGACTAGTTTTCTTTCCCATCTGCCTTTTGTCGGCAGCTCTGCTAATACCCGCTCTTGTCGCGGTTCCCCAATTAACCCGGGGACTTACCAGGTTTACCTACCCTGACAGCGAGAAGTTCTGAGCTCCCTCTTTTCAAAGAGTTTTCCCCGTACGGGCCACCAATTGTCGCGTCTAATTCGACCAGCAAAAAAGACACGACTCCGAGCTCTTCTTCAAGCTGTGTTTATTCAGGACCCTTAATCTATTTCTTTGTTCTTCTTCTCCTGGGGAGAGCCCGCCCCAGCCTTATATAGGTCTCAGTCCACCAGCCCCCTTGCGCCACATGGAATTCCTGGATAGGTACACGTATGCCTTAGCAAGCCAAAATTTGAAACCAAGCCAAATAAGGACTTCTTGAAACAAAGAGCACTCGCCACCGGGAGGGCGGGGGACGGGAGCCAGCTCCATCTTTAGAGTGCAGCTTCCCGCAGCTCTCTACAGAGTTGAACTGTATATGACCCGTGTGTGTAGGAAGCACAGTTTTTTTGTACTGAGCAACTTCACAGTTCGGACCCTATAGTAAACAGTAGAGTAGAAGTGTGCTCTTTTCTCAAATGCAGAGTGTGTTTCTGGTATGGCGAGCTAGTGTTTGTTTCCCATTCATAAACGGAGTTGAATCACATGCAGTTTCTGGTCCTTTGAGCAAGAGTTGTTTTCTGAGAAGGAAAGTCACTATTGTGCTCCCATTTACATACACAGTGCAAATAGCACTCACGTCTGTTCCCAGCAAGAACAGTGTATTGGACAGAAGAAAAGCTACTGTTCTTGTCAGTTTCTTATGCAGAGTGAACTAGATATGGTCCGTGTGTGTAGGAAGCACAGTCCTTTGTTCTGAACAAGCTCACTCTTCTAGCCCTGTGGAAACACAGTAGAGGAGAAGAGTGCTCTTTTCTCAAAACCAAAGTGTGTTACTTGTAAGGCGAGCTTGTGTTTGTTTCCCATTCATAAACGGAGTTGAATCACATGCAGTTTCTGGTCTATGAGCAAGAGTTTTTTCTGGTAAGGTTTGACACTATTTTGCTCCCATTTTCGTAAAAAGTGCAAATAGCCCTCGCGTCTGTTCCCAGCAAGTACAGTGTATTGGACTGAATAAAAGCTACTGTTCTTGAAAGTTTCTAAAGCATAGTTGAACTAGATATGGTCCATGTGTAGGAAGCAGAGTTCTTTTGCTCTGAGCAAGCTCACTGTTTAAGCCTTGTGGAAATATAATAGAGTAGAAGAGTGCTCTTTTCTCAAAAGCAGAGTGTGTTTCTTGTAAGGCGAGCTAGTGTTTGTTTCCCATTGATAAACGGAGTTGAATCACATGCAGTTTCTGTCCTATGAGCAAGAGTTGTTTTCTGGTAAGGAAAGTCACTATTTGCCCATTGCCATATATACTGCAAATTTCAACTCGCGTCTGTTCCCAGCAAGTACAGTGTCTTGGACTGAAGAGAAGCTACTATTCTTGTCAGTTTCCTATGCAGCATTGAACTAGATATGGCCTGTGTGTGTAGGAAATACAGTTCTTTGTTCTGAGCAAGCTCACTGTTCTGGCCCTATAGGAAACACAGTAGAGTAGAAGAGTGCTCTTTTCTCAAAACCAAAGTGTGTTACTTGTAAGGCGAGCTTGTGTTTGTTTCCCATTCATAAACGGAGTTGAATCACATGCAGTTTCTGGTCGTATGAGCAAGAGTTTTTTCTGGTAAGATTTGTCACTATTTTGTTCCCATTTTCTTAAAAAGTACAACTAGCACTCGCGTCTGTTTCCAGCAAGTACAGTGTATTGGACTGAAGGGTATCTACTGTTCTTGTCAGTTTCCTAAGCATAGTTCAACTAAATATGGCCTGTGTGCAAAAGAAGCATAGTTTTTTTTTTGAGGAAGCTCACAGTTCTGGCCCTATAGGAAAAACAGTAGAGTAGGCGAGTGCTCTTTTCTCAAAAGCAGAGTGTGTTTCTTGTAAGGCGAGCTAGTATTTGTTTCCCGTTGATAAACGGAGTTGAATCACATGCAGTTACTCGTCCTAAGAGCAAGAGTTGTTTTCTGGTAAGGAAAGTCACTATTTCACTCCCATTGCCATACACAGCGCAAAGAGCACTCCGATCTTTTTCAAGGAAGTACAGTGTATGGGACTGAAAAGAAGCTACATTTCTTTTCAGTTTCCTATGCAGAAATCAACTAGATATGGGCACTTTGTAGGAAGCACTCTTCTTTTGTTCTGAGCAACCTCACTGTTCTGGCCTTATTAAAAACAGAGTAGAGTAGAAGAGTGCTCTTTTCTCAAAAGCAGAGGGTATTTCTTATGAGGCGAGCTAGTGTTTTTTTCCCATTTATAAACGGAGTTTAATCACATGTAGTTTCTGGTCCTAAGAGCCAGAGTTGTTTTCTGGTTACTAAAGTCACTATTGCGCTCCCATTGTCATACACAGTGCAAATAGAACTTGCGTCTGTTCCCAGCAAGTCCAGTGTATTGGACTGAAGAGAACTACAGGTCTTATCAGTTTCCTAAGCTGAGTTGAACTACATATAGCCCATGTGTGTAGGAAGCACAGTTTTTTGTTCTGAGCAAGCTCACTGTTCTGGCCCTAGGAAACACAGTAGAGTAGGTGAGTGCTCTTTTCTCCAAAGCAGAGTGTGTCTCTTGAAGGTGAGCTAGTGTTTGTTTCCCATTCATAAACGGAGTTGAATCACATGCAGTTTCTGGTCCTACGATCAAGAGCTGTTTTCTGGAAAAGAAAGTCACTATTGTGCACCCATACACATACACAGTGCAAATAGCATTCACGTCTGTTCCCAGCAAGTACAGTGTATTGGAATAAAGAGAAGCTACTGCTCTTGTCAATTTCCCAAGAAGAGTTGAATTAGATATGGCCCATGTGTTGGAAGCACAGTTCTTTTGTTCTAAGCAACCTCACTCTTCTGGGCCTATAGGAAAAATTGTAGTGTAGAAGAGGGCTGTTTTTTCAAAAGCACAGTGTGTTTCTTGTAAGGCAAGCTTATGTTTGTTTCCCATTCATAAACTGAGTTGAATCACATGCAGTTTCTGGTCCTACGAGCAGGAGCTGTTTTTTGTAAAGGAAAGACACTATTTTGCTCTCATTGCCTTTCATGTTGCTAATAGTACTCGCATCTGTTCCCAGCAAGTACAGTGTATTGGAATGAAGTGAAGCTACTGTTCTTGTCAGTTTCCTAAGAAAGTGGAAGTACATATCGCCTGTGAGTATAGGAAGCACAGTTCTTTTGTTCTGAAATAGCTCAATGTTCGGGATCTATTGAAAACACAGTAGAGGACAAGAGTAATCTTTTCTCAAAAGCAGAGTGAGTTTCTTGTAAGGCGAGCTAGTATTTGTTGCCCATTCATAAACAGAGTTGAATCACATGCAGTTTCTGTTCCTATGAGCAAGAGTTGTTTACTGGTAAGGAAAGACACTTTTGCGTTCCCATTGCCATACACAGTGCAAAAAGCACTCATTTATGTTCCCAGCAAGTATAGTGTATTGAACTGAAGAAAAGGTACTGTTCCTGTAGTTTCCTAAGCAAAAATGAACTAGATATTGAACTAGAACTCACATATCACCTGTGAGTGTAGGAAACACAGTTCTTTTTCTGAGCAAGCACACTCTTCAGGCCATATAGGAAACACAGTCGAGTAGAACAGTGCTCTTTTCTCAAAAGAAGAGTGTTTTTCTTGTAAGGCGAGTTAGTGTTTGTTTCCGGTTCATAAATGGAGTTGAATCACATGCAGTTTCTGGTTCTGTGAGCAAGAGTTGTTTTTTGGTAAGGAAAGTCACTATTGCGCTCAAATTGCCATACACAATGTAAATAGCCCTCGCATGTGTTCCAAGAAGTACAGTGTATTGGACTGAAGAGAAGCTACTCTTCTTGTCAGATTCCTAAGCAGAGTTGAACTAGATATGTCCCGTGTGTATTGGAAGAACAGTTCTTTTGTTCTGAGCAAGCTCACTGTTCTGGCCCTATTGAAAAGACATTAGAGTAGAAGAGTGCTCCTTACTCCAATGCAGAGTGTGTTTCTTTAAGGCGAGCTAGTGTTTGTTTCCCATTCATAAATGGAGTTGAATATCATGATGTTTCTGGTCCGACGAGCAAGAGTTGTTCTCTAGTAAGAAAAGTCATTATTGTGCTCCCATTGCCATACACAGTGCAAATAGCACTCGAGTCTATTCCCAGGAGGGATAGTGTATTGGACTGAAGAAAAGCTACTTTTCACTTCAGTTTCTCAACCAGAGTTGAACTAGATATGGCTCGAGTATGTGGGAAGCACAGTTCTTTTGTTCTGAGCAAACTTACTGTTCTGGCCGTATAGGAAACACAGTAGTGTAGAAGAGTGCTCTTTTCTCAAAAGCAGAGTGGGTTTCTTGTAAGGCGAGCTAGTGTTTGTTTCCCATTCATAAACGGAGTTGAATCACCTACAATTTCTGGTCCTATGAGCAAGTGTTGTTTTCTGGTAAGGAAAGTCACTATTGCGCTCCCATTGCCATACACAGTACAAATAGCACTGGCGTCTCTTCGCAAAAAGTACAGTGTATTGGACTGAAGGGAACCTACTGTTCTTGTCAGTTTGATAAGCAGAGTTGAACTAGAAATGGCTCATGAATGAGTAGGAGGACAGTTCTTTTGTTCTGAGCAAGGTCACTTTTCTGGCCCTATAGGAAACACAGTAGAGTAGAAGTGTACTCTTTTCTCAAAAGCAGAGTATATTTCTTGTAAGGTGAGCTAGTGTTTTTTTCCCATTCATAATCCGAGTTGAATCACATGCAGTTTCTGGTCCTATGAGCAAGAGTTGTTTTCTGGTAAGGAAAGTCACTATTGTGATCCCATTGCCATAAACAATGCAAATAACCCTCGCGTGTGTACTAAGCAAGTACAGTGTATTGGACTGAAGAGAAGCTACTGTTCTTGTCAGTTTCCTAAGCAGAGTTGAAGTAGATATGGCCTGTGTGTGTAGGAAGGACAGTTCTATTGTTCTGAGCAAGCACACTGTTCTGGCCCTATAGGAAATGCATTAGAATTTAAGAGTGCTCCTTACTCCAACGCAGAGTGTGTTTCTTGTAAGCCAAGCTAGTGTTTGTTACCCATTCATAAACGGAATTGAATCACATGCAGTTTCTGGTCCTACGATCAAGAGTTGTTTTCTGGTAAGGAAAGTCACTACTGTGCTCCCATTGCCATACACATTGCAAATAGCACTCACATCTATTCCCAGGAAGGACAGTGTGTTGGAGTGAAGAGAAGCTACTGTTCACGTCAGATTCTCAAGCAGAGTTTAATAGTTATGGCCTGAGTGTGTGGGAAGCCCAGTTCTTTTGTTCTGAGCAAGCATAATGTTCTGGCCGTATAGGAAACACAGTAGAGAAGAAGAGTGCTCTTTTCTCAAAAGCAGAGTGTGTTTCTTCTAAGACGAGGTAGTGTTTGTTTCCCAGTCATAAATGGAGTGGAATCACCATAAGTTTATGGTCCTATGAGCAAGAGTTGTTTTATGGTAAGGAAAGTCACTACTGCACTCCCATTGCCATACACAGTGCAAATAGCACTCGTGTCTCTTTCCAGCAAGTACAGTGTACTTGACTGAAGGGAACCTATTGTTCATGTCAGTTTCCTAAGCAGAGTTGAACTAGAAATGGCCCATGTATGACTAGGAGCACAGTTTTTTTGGTCTGAGCAAGCTCACTGTTCTGGCCCTATTGGAAAGACATTAGAGTAGAAGGGTGCTCTTTACTAAAATGCAGAGTGTGTTTCTGTAAGGCGAGCTAGTATTTGTTTCCCATTCATAAATGGAGTTGAATATCATGAAGTTTCTGGTCTGATGAGCAAGAGTTGTTTTCTAGTAAGGAAAGTCACTATTATGCTCCCATTGCCCTACAGAGTGCAAATAGCACTCGAGTCTATTCCCAGGAGGAACAGTGTATTAAACTGAAGAGAAGCTACTTTTCATGTCAGTTTTTCAAGCAGAGTTAAACTAAATATGGCCCGAGTATGTGGGAAGCACAGTTCTGTTGTTCTGAGCAAACTTACTGTTCTGGCCGTTTAGGAAACACAGTAGTGTAGAAGAGTGCTCTTTTCTCAAAAGCAGAGTGGGTTTCTTGTAAGGCGAGCTAGTGTTTGTTTCCCATTCATAAACGGTGTTGAATCACATGCAGTTTCTGGTTCTATGAGCAAGTATTGTTTTCTGGTAAGGAAAGTCACTATTGAACTCCCATTGCCATACACAGTACAAAGAGCACTGGCGCCTCTTTCCAACAAGTACAGTGTATTGGACTGAAGGGAACATACTGTTCTTGTCACTTTGCTAAGCAGAGTTGAACTAGAAATGGCTCATGTATGAGTAGGAGGACAGTTCTTTTGTTCTGAGCAAGCTTACTTTTCTGGCCCTATAGAAACACAGTAGATTAGAATAGTGCTCTTTTCTCAAATCACAGTGTGTTTCCTGTAATGCCAGCTAGCATTTGATTCCCATTGATAAACGGAGTTGAATCACATGCAGTTTCTGGTCCTATGAGCAAGAGTTGTTTTCTGGTAAGGAAAGTCACTATTGTGCTACCATTGTCATATACTGTGCAAATAGCACTCGCGTCTGTTCCCAGCAAGTACAGTATATTGGCCTGAGGAGAAGCTACTCTTCTTGTCAGATTCCTAAGCAGAGTTGAACTAGATATGGCCCGTTTGTTTAGGAAGCACAGTTTTTTGTTCTGAGCAAGCTCACTGTTCTGGCCCTATAGGAAACACAGTAGATTAGAAGAGTGCTCTCCTCTCAAATCACAGTGTGTTTCTTGTAAGGCCAGCTAGTATTTGTTTCCCATTCATAAACAGAGTTGAATCACATGCAGTTTCTGGTCCTACAAGCAAGAGTTGTTTTCTGATAAGGAAAGTCACTATTGCGATCCCATTGTCTTACACAGTGCAAATTTCACTAGTGTCTGTTCCCAGAAAGTAGTGCATTGGACTGAAGAAAAGCTACTGTTCTTGTCAGTTTCCTAAGCAGAGTTGAACTAGATATGGCCCGTGTGAGTAGGAAGCACAGTGCTTTTGTCCTGAGCAAGCTCACTCTTCTGGCCCGATAGAAACACCGTTGAGTAGAAGAGGGCTCTTTTCTCAAAGCCAGATTGTGTTTCTTGTAAGGTGAGGTAGTTTTTTTTTCCCATTCATAAACGGAGTTGAATCAAATGCAGTTTCTCTTCTTATGAGCAAGAGTTGTTTTGTGGTAAGGAAAGTCACTATTGTGCTCCATTTACCATACACAGTACAAATAGCACTCGTGTCTCTACCTAGCAAGTATAGTTTATTGTACTGAAGAGAAGCTCCTGTTCTTGTCAGTTTCCTAAACAGAGTTGAGCCAGATATGGCCCGGGTGTGTAGGAAGTCCAGTTCTTTGTTTTGAGCAAGCTCATTCTTCTGGCCGTACAGGTATCACAGAAGATAAGAAGAGTGCGCTTTTCTCAAGTGTGTGTTATTAGTAAGGCGGGTTGCTCTTTGTTTCCCATTCATAAATGGAGTTGAATCACATGCAGTTTCTGGTCTTATGAGCAAGAGTTGTTTTGTAGTAAGGAAAGTCACTATTGTGCTCCCATTGCTGCACATTGCAAATATCACTCGTGTCTCTTCCGAGCAAGTACAGTTATTGGACTGAAGAGAAGCGACCATTCTTGTAAGTTTTTTAGGCAGAGTTGAACTAGATAAGGCCCTTGTGTGTAGGAAGCACAGTTTTTTTGTTTTGAGCAAGCTCACTCTTCTGGCCCTATAAGAAACACAGTAGAGTAGAAGAGTACTTTTTTCTCAAAAGCAGAGTGTGTTTCTTGTAAGGCAAGCTAGTGTTTGTTTCCCATGCATAACCGTAGTTGAAAACATGCAGTTAATGGTCCTAAGAGAAAGAGTTGTTATCTGTTAAAAACGTCACTATTGTGCTAAGATTGCAATATACACTGCAAATTGCTCTTGCATTTGTAACAAGAAATTACAGTGTATTGGACTGAAGGGAAGATACAGTTCTTGTAACTTTCCAAACCAGAGTTGAACTAGATATGGCCCATGTGTGTAGGAAGATCTTTTGTACTGAGCAAGCTCTCTCTTCTGGCCCTACAGGAAATACAGTATAGTAGAAGATTGCTCTTCTCTCAACAGCAGAGTGTGTTTATTGTACGGCAAGCTAGTGTTTGTTTCCCATTCATAAACGGAGTTGAATCACATGCAGTTTCTGGTCCTATGAGCAAGAGTTGTCTCCTGGTAAGGAAATTCACTATTGTGCTCCCATTGCCATACACAGTGCAAATAGCACTTTTGTCTGTTCCCAGCAATTACAGGGTATTGGACTGAAGAGAAGCTACCCTTCTTGTCAGTTTCTTAAACAGAGTTGATCTAGATATGGCTTGTGTGTGTAGGAAGCACAGTTCTTTTATTCAGAACAAGCATACTGTTCTGGTCCAATAGGAAACACAGTAGAGTTGAAGAGTGCTCTTTACTTAAAAGCAGACTGTGTTTCTTGTAAGGCGAGCTAGTGTTTGTTTCTCAGTCATAAGCATAGTTGAATCACATGCAGTATCTGGTCCTATGATCAAGAGTTGTTTTCTGGTTAAAAATTCACTATTGTGCTCCCATTGCCATACACAGTGTAAATAGCACTGGCATCTGTTCCCAACAAGTACAGTGTATTGGACTGAAGACGAGCTACTGTTCTTGTCTGTTTCCAAAGCAGAGTTGAACTACATATGGCCTGTGTGTGTAGGAAGCACAGTTTTTTGTTCTGAGCAAGCTTACTATTCTGGCCCTATAGGAAACACAGTAGAGTAGAAGAGTGCTCTTTTCTCAAAAGCAGAGTTTGTTTCCAGTAAGGCGAGCTAGTGTTTGTTTCCCATTCATAAACGGAGTTGAATCACATGCAGTTTCTGGTCCTACGAGCTAGAGTTGTTTTTTGGTAAGGAAAGTCACTATTGCGCTCCCATTGACATTCACAGTGCAAATAGCACTCACATCTGTTCCCAGCAAGTACAGTGTATTGGACTGAAGATAAGCTGCTGTTCTTGTCCGTCTCCTATGCAGAGTTGAACTAGATATGGCCTCTGTGTGTAGGAAGCACAGTTTTTTCGTTCTGAGCAAGCTCACTGTTCTGGACCAATAGGAAACACAGAAGAGTAGAAGAGTATTCTTTTCTCAAAAGCAGAGTGTGTTTCATGTAAGGCAATCTAGTGTTTGTTTCCCATTCATAAACGGAGTTGAATCACATGAAGTTTCTGGTCCTACTTGAAACATTTGTTTTCTGGTAAGAAAATTAACTATTGCGCTCCCATTGCCATACACAATGCAAATAGCACACACCTCTGTTCCCAGCAAGTACAGTGTATTGGACTGAAGAAAAGCTACTGCTCTTTTCACTTTCCTAAGGAGAGTTGAACTAGATATGGCCCGTGTGTGTAGGAAGAACAGTTCGTTTGTTCTGAGCAAGCACACACTTCTGGCCCTATAGGAAACACAGTAGAGTAGAAAAGTGCTCTTTTCTCAAAAGCAGATAGTGTTTCTTGTAAAGCGAGCTAGTGTTTGTTTCCCATTAATAAAGAGAGTTGAATCACACGAAGTTTCTGATCCTACTTGCAAGGGTTGTTTTCTGGTAAGAAGAGTAACTACTGTGCTCCCATTGCCATACACAGTGCAAATAGCACATGCCTCTGTTCCCAGGAAGTACAGTGTATTGGACTGAAGAGAAGCTACTGTTCTTGTCACTTTCCTAAGGGGAGTTGAAGTAGATTGTCCCGTGTGTGTAGGAAGGACAGTTCTTTTGTTCTGAGCAAGCTCACTGTTCATGCCCCATAGGAAACACAGTAGAGTAGAAGAGTGCTCTTTTCTCAAAAGCAGAGTGTGTTTCCTGTAACACAAGCTAGCTTTTGTTTCCCATTCATAAACGGAGTTGAATCACATGCAGTTTTTGGTCCTATGAGCAAGAGTTGTTTTCTGGTAAGGAAAGTCACTATTGTGCTACCATTGTCATATACTGTGCAAATAGCACTCGCATCTCTTCCCAGCAAGTACAGTATATTGGCCTGAAGAGAAGCTATGCTTCTTGTCAGATTCCATGAGCAGAGTTGACCTAGATATGGCCCGTGTGTTTAGGAAGCACAGTTTTTGGTTCTGAGCAAGCTCACTGTTCGGGACCTATAAAAAACACAGTAGAGTAGAAGAGTGCTCTTTTCTCAAAAGCAGAGTGTGTTTCTTGGAGGCGAGCTAGTGTTTGTTTCCAATTCATAAATGGAGTTGAATCACATGCAGTTTCTGGTCCTAATAGCAAGTGTTGTTTTCTGGTAAGGAAAGTCACTATTCTGCTCCCTTTGCCATACACAGTGCAAATAGCACTTGCTTCTCTTCCCAGCAAGCACAGTGTATTGGACTGAAGAGAAGCTACTGTTCTTGTCAGTTTCCTAAGCAGAATTGAACTAGATATGGTTCGTGTGTATAGGAAGCACAGTTCTTCTGTTCTGAGCACGCTCACTCTCTGGACTTATAAGAAACACAGTAGAGTAGAAGAGTGCTCTTTTCTCAAAAGCAGAGTGTGTTTCTTGGAGGCGAGCTAGTGTTTGTTTCCGATTCATAAACAGAGTTGAATCACATGCAGTTTTTGGTCCTATGAGCAAGAGTTGTTTTCTGGTAAGGAAAGTCACTATTGCGCTCCCATTGCCATACACAGTGCAAATAGCACTCGCGTCTGTTTCCAGCAAGTACAGTGTATTGGACTGAAGAGAAGCTACAGTTCTTGTCAGTTTCCTTAGCAGAGTTTAACTAGATATGGCCCGTGAGTGTAGGAAGCACAATTCTTTTGTACTGAGCAAGCTCACTGTTCTGGCCCTATAGGAAAACAGTAGAGTAGAAGAGTGCTCTTTTCTCAAAATTAGAATGTGTTCATTGTAAGGTGAGCTAGTTTTTGTTTCCCAATCATAAAGAATTTGAATCACATGCAGTTTCTGGTGCAACGAGCAAGATTTGTTTTCTGATAAGGAAAGTCACTTTTGTGCTCCAATTGCCTTACACAGTGCAAATAGCACTCCCATCTTTTCCCAGCAAGTACATTGTATTGGACTAAGGAGAAGCTACTGTTCTTGTCCGTTTCTTAAGGAGAGTTGAACTCGATATGGCCCGTTTGTGTAAGAAGCACAGTTCTTTTTTCTAAGCTATCTCACCTTACTTGCCCTATAGGAAACACAGAAGAGTAGAAGAGTACTCTGTTCTCAAAAGCAGAGTGTGTTTCTTGTAATTCGTCCTAGCTTTTGTTTCCCATTCATAAACGGAGACGAATCACCTGCAGTTTCTGGTCATATAAGCAAAAGTAGTTTCCTGGTAAGGAAAGTCACTATTGTGGTCCCATTGCCACACACAGTGCAAACAGCACTTGCCTCTGTTCCCAGCAAGTACAGTGTATTGGGTTGAATAAAAGCTATTGTTGTCAGATTCTAGGGCAGAGTTTAACTAGATATAGCCCGTTCATGTAGGAAGCTCAGTTTTTTTGTTCTGAGTAAGCTCCCTTTTCTGGCTGTATAGGCAACAATACGGTAGAAGAGTGCTCTTTTCTCAAAAGCAGAGTGTGTTTCTTGTAAGGGGAGCTAGTGTTTGTTTTCCATTCATAAACAGAGCTGAATCACATGCATTTGCTGGTTCTATGAGCAAGAGTTTTTTTCTGGTAATGAAAGTCACTATTGTGCTCCCACTGCCAAACACAGTGCAATTAGCTCTCGCGTCTGTTCCAAGCAAGTACAGTGTATGGGACTGAAAAGAATCTTCTGTTCTTGTCACATTCCTAAGCAGAGTTGAAGTAGACATGGCCCGTGTGTGTAGGAAGCACAGTTTATTTGTTCTGAGCAAGTTCACACTTCTGGCACTACAGGAAACACATAAGAGTAGAAAAGTGCTCTTTTATCAAAAGCAGAGTGTGTTTCTTGTAAGGAGGGATAGTGTATGTATCCCATTCATAAACAGAGTTGAATCACATGGATTTTCTGGTGTTACAAGCACGAGTTGTTTTCTGGTAAGGAAAGTCACTATAGCGCTCCCATTGCCATAAAAAGTGCAAATAGAACTCCCATCTGTACTAAGGAAGTACAGTGTATTGGACTGAAGACAAGCTACGGTTCTTGTCACTTTCCAAACCAGAGTTGATCTAGACAAGGCCGGTGTGTGCAGAAAGCACAGTTCTTTTCTTCTGAGTAAGCTCACTGCTCTGGCTCTATATGAAACACAGTAGAGTAGAAGAATGCTCTTTTCTCAAAAGCAGAGTGTGTTTCTTGTAAGGCAAGCTAGTGTTTGTTTCCCATTCATAAATGGAGTTGAATCACATGCATTTTCTGGTCCTACGAGCAAGAGTACTTTTATGATAAGGAAAATAACTATTGTGCTCCCATTGCCACACACAGTGCAAATAGCACTCACGTCTTTTCCCAGCAAGTACAGTGTTTTGGACTGAAGAGAAGCTACTGTTCTTGTCAGTTTCTTAAGCAGAGTTGAATAAGATATGGCCCATGTGTGTAGGAAGCACAGTTCTTTTGTTCTGATCAAGCTCACTCTTTTGGCACTATAGGAAACACAGCAGAGTAGAAGAGTGCTCTTTTCTCAAAAGCAGAGTGTGTTTCTTGTAAGGCGATCTAGTGTTTTTTTCCCATTCATAAATGGAGTTGAATCACAAGCATTTTCTGGTACTACAAGCAAGAGTTGTTTTCTGGTAAGGAAAGTCACTATTGCGCTCCCATTGCCATACACATTACAAGTAGCACTTAGGTCTGTTTCCAGCAAGTACAGTGTATTGGACTGAAGAGAATCTCCTTTTCATGTCAGTTTCCTAAGCAGAGTTGAACTAGATATGGCCCATGTGTGTAGGAAGCACAGTTCTTTTGTTTTGAGCAAGCAAATTGTTCTGGCCCTATAGGAAACACAGTAGAGTAGAAGAGTGCTCTTTTCAAAAGCACAATGTGTTTCTTGTAAGGCAATCTAGCGTTTGTTTCCCATTTATAAACGGAGTTGAATCACATGCAGTTTCTGGTCTTATGAGCAAGAGTTGTTTTCTGGTAAGGATACTAACTATTGAGCTCCCATTGCCGTACACAGTGCAAGTTCCTCTTGCCTCTGTTCCCAGCAAGTACAGTGTTTTGGACTGACACGAAGGTACTGTTCTTGTAAGTTTCTTAAACAGAATTGAACTATATATGGCCCGTGTGTGTAGAAAGTACAGTTCTCAGTACTGAGCAAGCTCACTGTTCTGGCCCTATAGGAAACATATAAGAGTAGATGAGTACTCTTTTCTCAAAAGCAGAGGGTATTTCATGTAAGGCGAACTAGTCTTTGTTTCCCATTCATTAACGGAGTTGAGTCACATGCAGTTTCTGGTCCAAGAGCAAGAGCTGTGTTCTTGTATGGAAAGTCACTATTGTGCTCCCAATGCCACACACAGTTCAAATAGCACTCGTGTCTGTTCCAGGGAAGTACAGTGTATTGGATTGAAGAGAAGCTACTGTTCTAGTCAATTTCCTAAGCAGAGTTGAAGTAGATATGACCTGTGTGTGTAGGAAGCACAGTTCTTTTGTTCTGAGAATTCTCACTGTTCCGTCCCTATAAGTAACACAGTACAGTATAAGAGTGCTCTTTTCTCAAAAGCAGAGTGTGTTTCTTGTAAGTCGAGCTAGTGTTTCTTTCCCATTCATAAACAGAGTTGAATCACCTGCAGTTTTTGGTCCTATGAACAAAAGTTGTTTTCTGGTAAGGAAAGTCACTATTGTGCTCCCATTGCCATACACATTGCAAATAGCAATCGCGTCTGTTCCCAGCAATACTGTGTATTGGACTGAAGAGAAGATTCTGTCCTTGTCAGTTTCGTAAGCAGAGTTGAACTAGATATAGCCCGTTCATGTAGGAAGCACAGTTTTTTTGTTCTGTGTAAACTCACTCTTCTGGCCGTATAGGAAACAATACAGTAGAAGAGTGCTCTATTCTCAAAAGCAGAGTGTGTTTCTTGTAAGGCGAGCTAGTGTTTGTTTTCCATTCATAAACGTAGCTGAATCACTTGCATTTTCTGGTCCTATGAGCAAGAGTTGTTTTCAGGTAAGGAAAGTCACTATTTTGCTCCCATTGCCAAACACAGTGCAATTAGCACCTGCGTCTTTTCCCAGGAAGTACAGTTTATTGGACTGAAAAGAATCTAATGTTCTTGTCAGAAACCTAAGCAGAGTTGAAGTAGATATGGCCCCGTGTGTGTAGGAAGCACAGTTTTTTTGTTCTGAGCAAGCTCACGCTTCTGGCACTACAGGAAACACAGAAGAGTAGAATAGTGCTCTTTTCTCAAAAGCAGAGTGTCTTTCTTGTAAGGGGAGCTAGTGTTTGTATCCTATTCATAAACGGAGTTGAATCACATGCAGTTTCTGGTGCTACGAGCAAGAGTTGTTTTCTGGTAAGAAAAGTCACTATAGAGCGCCCATTGCCATACACAGTGCAAATAGAACTCCCATCTGGTCCCAACAAGTACAGTGTATTGGACAGAAGAGAAGCTACACTTCTTGTCACTTTCCAATGCAGAGTTGAACTAGATAATTTCCGTGTGTGTAGGAAGCACAGTTGTTTACTTCTTAGTAAGCTCTGCTCTGACACTATAGGAAAAACAGTAGAGTAGAAGAATGCTCTATTCTCAAAAGGGGAGTGTGTTTCTTGTAAAGCGAGCTCGTGTTTGTTTCCCATTCATAAATGGATTTGAATCACATGAAGTTTCTGGTCCTATGAGCAAAAGTTGTTTTCCAGTAAAGAAAGTCACTTTTGTGCTCCCATTGCCATACACAGTACAAGTAGCATTCGCGTCTGTTCCCAGCAAGTGCAGTGTATTAGACTGAAGAGAAGTTACTGATTTTGTCAGTTTCCTAAGCAGAGTTGAACTAGATATGGCCCGTGTGTATAGGAAGCAAAGTTCTTTTGTTCTGAGCAAGCTCACTGTTCTGGCACTATTGGAAACACAATAGAGTAGAACAGTGCTATTTTATCAAAAGCAGAGTGTATTTCTTGTAAGGCGAGTTAGTGTTTGTTTATCATTCATAAACGGAGTTGAATCACATGCAGTTACTAGTCCTACAAGCAAGAGTTTCTTTGGTAAGAAAAGTAACTCTTGCGTTCCCATTGCCATGCACAGTGCAAATAGCACTGGCGTCTGTTCCCAGCAAGTACAGTGTGTTGGACTGAAGAGAACCTAATGTTCTTGTCAGTTTCCTAAGCAGAGTTGAACTAGATATGGCCTGTGTGTGTAAAAAGCACAGTTCTTTTGTTCTGAGCAAGCTTACTGTTCTGGTACTATAGGAAACACAGTAGAGTAGAAGAGTACTCTTTTCTCAAAAGCAGAGTGTGTTTCTTCTAAGGCGAGTTAGTGTTTGTTTCCCATTCATTAATGGAGTTGAATCACATGCATTTTCTGGTCCTACGAGCAAGAGTAGTTTTCTGATAAGGAACGTCACTATTCTGCTCCCATTGCCATACACAGTGCAAATAGCACTTGCGTCCTTTCCCAGCAAGTACAGTGTATTGGACTGAAGAGAAGCTACTGTTCTTGTAAGTTTCTTAAGCAGAGTTGAACTCGATATGGCCCGTGTGTGTAAGAAGGTCAGTTCTTTTTTTTCTAAGCAATCTTACCTTTCTGGCCCTATAGGAATCACAGTAGAGTAGAAGAGTGCTCTTTTCTCAAAAGCAGAGTGTGTTTCTTGAAAGGCGAGCTAGTGTTTGTTTCCCATTCATAAAAAGATCTGAATCTCGTGCAGGTTTTGATCCTATGAGCAAGAGTTGTTTTCTGATAAGGAAACTCGCTATTCTCTCCCATTGCCTTACACAGTGCAAATAGCCCTCTCGTCTGTTCCCAGGAAGAACAGTGCATTGGACTGAAGAGAAGCTACTGTTCTTTTCAGGTTCCTAACCAGAGTTGAATTAGATATGGCCCGTGTGTGTAGGAAGCACAGTTCTTTTGTTCTGAGCAAGCTCACTCTTCTGGCACTATAAGAAACACAGCAGAGTAGAAGAGTGCTCTTTTCTCAATAGCAGAGTGTATTTCTTGTAAGGCGATCTAGTGTTTGTTTCCCATTAATAATCGTATTGAATCACATGGAGTTTCTGGTCCTACGAGCAAGAGTTGTTTTTGTTAAGGAAAGTCACTCTTTTGTTCCCATTGCCTTACACAGTGTTAATAGCACTCGTGTCTGATCCCAGCAAGTAAATTATATTAGATTGATGAGAAGCTACTGTTCTTGTCAGTTTCCTAAGCAGAGTAGAACCTAATATGGCCCGTGTGTGTAGGGAATACATTTTTTTTCAGAGCAAGCTCCCTGTTCTGGCTCTATAGGAAACACGGTAGAGAAGAAGTGTGCTTTGTTCTCAAAAAGAGAGTGTGTTTCTTGTAAGTCGAGCTAGCATTTTTTCCCATTCATAAACCCTGTTGAAACACCTGCAGTTGCTGGTCCTATTATCAAAAGTTGTTTTCTGGTAAGGAAAGTCACTATTGTGCTCCCATTGCCACACATAGTGCAAATAGCACTAGCGTCTGTTCCCAGCAAGTACAGTATACTGGGTTGAATAAAACGGTTGTTGTTGTCAGATTCCTAAGCAGAGTTAAACTAGATATGGCTCGTGTGTGTAGCAAGCACAGTCTTTTTTCTGAGCTAGCTCACTCTCCTGGCCCTTTAGGAATCACAGAAGTGTAGAAGAGTGCTCTTTTCTCAAAGGCAGAGTGTGTTTCTTGTAAGGCGAGCTAGTGTTTGTTTCCCATTCATAAACGGAGTTGAATTACATGCAGTTTCTGATCCTACAAGCAAGAGTTGTTTTCTGGTAAGGAAAGTCACTATTCCCTCCCATTGCCATACACAGTGCAAATAACACTCACGTCTGTTCCCACCAAGTACAATGTATTGGATCAAGAGAAGCTACTGTTCTTGACAGTTTCCTAACCAGAGTTGAACTAGATATGGCACATGTGTGTAGGAAGCACAGTTCTTTTCTTCTGAGCAAGCTCACACTTCTGGCCCTATTGGAAACACAGTAGAGTAGAAGAGTGCTATTTTCTCAAATGAGAGTGTGTTTATTGTAAAGCGAGCTAGTGTTTGTTTCCCATTCATAAATGGAATTGAATCACATGCAATTTCTGTTCCTACCAGCAAGAGTTGTTTTCTGGTAAGGAAATTCTCTATTGTGCTCCCATTGCCATACACAGTACAAAGAGCACTCGTGTCTCTTCCCAGCAAGTACAGTGTATTGGACTGAAGAGAAGATACTGTTCTTGTCAATTTCACAATCAGAGTTGAACTAGATATGGCCGTGTCTGTAGCACAGTTCTTTGTTCTGAGCATTCTCACTGTTCTGGCCATATAGGAAACACAGTAGAGTACAAGAGTGCTCCTTTCTCAAAAGCAGAGTGTGTTTCTTGTAAGGCAAGCTAGTGTTTATATCCCATTCATAAACGGCTTGAATCCCATACAGTTTCTGGTCAAAGGAGCAAGAGTTGTTTTCTGGTAAGAAGAGTCACTTTTCAGCTCCCATTGCCATACACCCTTCAAATAGCAGTGGCGTCCGTTCCCAGCAAGTACAGTTTATGGGACTGAAGTGAAACTCCTGTTCTTCAGGGTTTCCTAAGCAGAGTAGTACTTGACATGGCCTGTGTGTAGGAAGCACAGTTCTTTTGTTCTGAGCATGCTCACTGTTCTGGCCATGTAGGAAACACAGTAGCATAGAAGAGTGTTCTTTTCTCAAAGGAGAGTGTCTTTCTTGTAAGGTGAGCTAGAGTTTGTTTCCCATTCATAAACGAAGTTCAACCACATGCAGTTTCTGGTCTTACAGCAAGAGTTGTTTTCTGGTAAGGAAAGTCACTATTGTGCTCCCATTTAAATACACAGTGCAAATAGCACTCACGTTTTTTCCCAGCAAGTACATTGTATTGTACTGAGGAGAAGCTACTTTTCTTATCAGTTTCCTAAATAGAGTTGAACTAGATATGGCCCATATGTGTTGGAAGCACAGTTTTTTGTTCTTAGCAATCTCACTGTTCTGGCCCTATAGGAAACACTGCAGATTAGAAGAGTGCTGTTTTCTCAAAAGCAGAAAGTGTTTCTAGTAAGGCAAGCTAGTGTTTGTTTCCCATTCATAAATGGAGTTGAATCACATGCAGTTTTTGGTTCTATGAGCAAGAGTTGATTTCTGGTAAGGAAAGTCACTATTGTGCCCCCACTGCCATGCACAGTGCAATAGCAGTCGCGTCTGTTCCCAGTGAGTACAGTGTATTTGACAGAAGAGAATCTACTGTTCTTGTCAGTTTCCTAAGCAGAGTTGATCTAGATATGGCCCGTGTGTGTAGGTAGCACAGTTCTTTGGTTCTGAGCAAGCTTACTGTATTGGCCCTATATGAAACACAGTAGAGTAGAAGAGTGCTCTTTTATCAAAAGCAGAGTGTGTTTTTTGTAAGGCGAGCTAGTGTTGGTTTCCCATTCATAAATTGAGTTGAATCACATGCATTTTCTAGTCCTACGAGAAAGAGTTGTTTTCTGGTAAGGAAAGTCACAATTGTGCTCCAATTAACTTACACAGAGCAAATAGCAATTGCGACTGTTCCCAACAAGTACAGTGTATCAGATTGAAAAGAAGCTACTGTTCTTGTAAGATTCCTAAGCCGAGTTGAACTAGATATAGCCCGTGTGTGGATGTAGCACAGTTCTTTGGTTCTGAGCAAGCTCACTGTATTGGCCCTGTACGAAACACAGTAGAGTAGAAGTTTGCTCTTTTATCAAAAGCAGAGTGTGTTTTTTGTAAGGCAAGCTAGTGTTGGTTTCCCATTCATAAATGGAGTTGAATCACATGCAGTTTGTGGCCCTACTAGCAAGAGTTGTTTTCTGGTAAGGAAAGACACTATTGAGCACCCTACCATTGCCATATACAGTGCAATTAGCACTCGCGTCTCTTTCCAGCAGGTACAATGTAAAGGACAGAAGAGATGCCACTGTTTTTGTCAGTTTCCTAAGCAAAGTTGAACGAGATATGGCCCGTTTGTAGGAAGCACAGTTCTTTTGTTCTAAGCAAGCTCACTGTTCTGTCCCTATAGGAACACAGAAGAGTAGAAGAGTGTTCGTTTCTCAAAAGCAGAGTGTGTTTCTTGTCAGGCGAGCTAGTGTTTGTTTCCCTTTCATAAACGGTTTTGAATCACATACATTTTCTGGTCCTATGAGCAAGAGTTTTTTTCTGGTAAGGAAAGTCACTATTATGCTCCCATTGCCACACACAGTGCAAATAGCCATTGCGTCTGTTCCCAGCAAGAACAGTGAATTGAACTGAAGAGAAGCTACTGTTCTTGCCAGTTTCCTAAGCAGAGTTGAACTTTAAGGACCACATTTATAGTAAGCTCAGTTCTTTTGTTCTTAGCAAGCTCACTGTTCTGGCGCTATAGGAAATACAGTAGAGTAGAAGAGTGCTCTTTTCTCAAAAGCAGAGTGTGTTTCTTGGAAAGCGAGCTAGTGTTTGTTTCCCTTTTCTAAACAGAGTTGAATCACATACAGTTTCTGGTCCTACGAGCAGGAGTTGTGTTTTGGTAATAAAAGTCATTATTGTGCTCCAATTGCCATAAACAGGGCAAATAGCACTCTCATCTCTTCCCAGCAAGTATAGTGTATTGGACAAAAGAAGCTACTGTTCACCCAGTTGTGGTGGTTCACGCCTTTAATCCCAGCACTCGGGAAGCAGAGCCAGGCGGATCACTGTGAATTCTAGGCCAGCCTGTGCTACCAAGTGAGTACCAGGAAAGGCCAAAAGCTACACAGAGAAACCCTGTCTCAAAAAAAAGCAGCTACTGTTATTGTCAGTTTCCTCAGCAGAGTTGACCAAGATATGCTCCATGTGGGTAGGAAGCACAGTTCTTTTGTTCTGAGCAAGCTTACTCTTCTGGCCTATAGGAAACCAGTAGAGTCGAAGAGTGCTCTTTTATCAAAACCAGAGTGTGTTTCTTTTAAGGTGAGGTAGTGTTTGTTTCCCATTCATACACGGAGTTGAATCACATGTCGTTTCTGGTACTATGATCAAGAGTTGTTTTCTGGTAAGGAAAGTCACTATTGCACTCCCATTGCCATACACAGTGCAAATAGCACTCGCGTCTGTTCCCAGCAAGCACAGTTTCTTGGACTGAAGAGAAGCTGCTGTTCTTGTCACTTTCCTAAGAATAGTTAAACTAGATATGGCCCGTGTGTAAAAAGCACAGTTCTTTGATTCTGAGCAAGCTCACTCTTCTGGCCCTATATGAAACACATTAGGGTACAAGAGTGCTCTTTCTTCAAAAGCAGAGTGTGTTTCTTGTAAAGCGAGGTAGTGTTTGTTTCACATTCATAAATGGAGTTGAGTCCCATGCAGTTTCTGGTCCTACGAGCAATAGTTGTTTTCTGGTAAGGAAAGTCATTATTGCGCTCCCATTGTCATACACAGTGCAAATAGCACTTGCGTCTCTTCTCAGCAAGTACAGTGTATTGTACTGAAGAGAAGCTACTGTTCTTGTCAGTTTCCTATGCAGAGATGAACTAGATATGGCCCGTGAATGTATAAAGCCCAGTTCTTTTTTTCTGCTCAAGCTCACTCTTCTGGCCTTTAAGTAACACAGTAGAGTAGAATAGTGCTCTTTTCTCAAAAGCAGTGTTTCTTCTAGGCGAGCAAGTTTTTGTTTCCCAAACATAAACGGAGTTGAATCACATGCAGTTTCTGTTTCTAAGAGCAAGACTTGTTTTCTGGTAAGGAAAGTCACTATTGCACTCCAATTGCCATACACAGTGCAAATAGCCCTCGCATCTGTTCCCAGCAAGTACAGTGTATTGGACATAAGAGACTTGTATTTTTGTCATTTTCCTAAGCAATGTTGAACTAGATATGGCCCATGTGTGTAGGAAGCACAGTTCTTTTGTTCTGAGCAAGCTCACTGTTCAGGCCCTACAGGAAACATCTTAGAACAGAAGAGTGCTCTTTTCTCAAAAGCAGTATGTGTTTCTTGAAGGCGAGCTAACATTTGTTTCCCATTCATAAACGGAGTTGAATCAGATGCAGTTTCTTGTCCTACGAGCAAGAGTTGTTTTCTGGTAAGAATAGTCACTATTGTGCTCCCATTGACAAACTAGGTGCAAAGAGCACTCGCGTCTGTTTCCAGTAAGCACAGTGTATTGGTCTGAAGAGAAGCTACTGTTCTTGTAAGTAAAATCCCCTCGCCACATAATAATTAAACAACTAAACGTACAGAATAAAGAAAGAATATTAAGAGCAGCAAAGGAAAAAGGCCAAGTGACATATAAAGGCAAACCTATCAGAATAACACCCGATTTCTCAATGGAAACTTTGAAAGCCAGAAGGACCTGGACAGATGTAATGCAGACACTAAGAGAACACTGATGTCAGCCTAGACTAACATACCCAGCAAAACTTTCAATCATCATAGATGGAGTGTACAAGACATTCCATGACAAAGCCAGATTTAAACAATATTTATCCACAAACCCAGCTCTACAGAAAGCCCGAGAAGGAAAATTCCAACCTAAGGAAGTCAGATATATCCTCGAAAACACATGCAATAGATAAAGCCACAGCAGTAAACCCCAAAAAAGAGAAGTACACACACATCACCACCAAAAAATAACAGGAATGAACAATCACTGGTCATTAATATCCCTCAATATCAATAGAATTAATTCACCTATAAAAAGACATAGGCTTACAGAATGGATATGAAAGCAGGACCCATCTTTCTGCTGCATACAAGAAACACATCTCAAATTCAAAGATAGACACTACCTAAAAATAAAAGGCTGGGAAAAGACTTTCCAATCAAACGGTCTTAAGAAACAAGCGGGTGTAGCCATCCTGATATCCAGCAAAATAGACTTCAAACTAAAATCAATCAAAATAGATCAATAAGGGCATTACATAATCATCACAGGAAAGATCCACCAAGATGAAGTCTCAATTCTGAACATTTATGCCCCAAACAAAGGGCACCCACATATGTAAAAGAAACATTACTAAAGCTTAAATCACGTATAAAACCCCACACATTAATAGTGGGAGACCTCAACACCCCACTTTCACCACTGGACAGATCTCCCAAATTGAAACTTAACAGAGAAATAAAGGACTTAACTGAAGTCATGACTCAAATGGACTTAATCGATATCTACAGAACACTCCTTCCTAACAAAAAAGAATATACCTTCTTCTCAGCACCCCATGGAACCTTCTCTAAAATCGACCACATACTTGGCCACAAAACAAATCTAAACAGATACAAAACAATTGGAATAACCTCCTGTGTTCTATCAGACCACCATGGTCTAAAGTTAGATTTCAACAACAAGAAAATTACAGAAAACCTACAATCTCATGGAAATTGAATAATACCCAACTGAATCACCAATGGGTTAAAGAAGAAATAAAGAAAGAAATCAAAGACTTCCTAGAGATCAACGAAAATGAAGACACCACATATCCAAACCTATGGGACCCTATGAAAGCAGTATTAAGAGGGAAATTCATAGCACTAAATGCCCACATAAATAAGTTGGAGAAATCTCACACTAGTGACTTAACAGCACACCTGAAAGCTCTAGAACAAGAAGAAGCAAAGTCTCCCAGGAAAAATAGATGCCAGGAAATTATCAAAGTGAGAGCTGAAATCAATGAAATAGAAACAAAGAGAACAATACAAAAAATTAATGAAACAAAGAGTTGGTTCTTTGAGAAAATCAACAAGATAGACAAGCCCTTATCCAAACTAACCAAAAGACAGAGAGAGAGCATCCAAATCAACAAAATCAGAAATGAAAAGGGGGACATAACAACAGACATTGAGGAAATCCAGAGCATCATCAGGTCATACTTCAAAAACCTCTATTCCACAAACTGGAAAACTTAAAAGAAATGGATAATTTTCTGGATAGGTACCACATACCTAAATTAAAACAAGACCAGATAAACTATTTAAATAGTCCAATAACCCCTAATGAAATAGAAACAGTCATTAAAAGTCTCCCAACCAAAAAAAGCCCAGGACCAGATGGTTTCAGTGCAGAATTCTACCAGATCTTCAAAGAAGAGTTAATACCAATACTCTCTAAATTGTTCCACACAATAGAAACAGAAGGAACATTACCAAACTCCTTCTATGAGGCTACAATTACCAAGATTCCTAAACCAAACAAGGATACAACAAAGAAAGAGAATTACAGACCGATCTCCCTCATGAACACTGATGCAAAAATACTCAATAAAATACTGGCAAACAGTCTCCAAGAACACATCAAAACAATTATCCACCATGATCAAGTAGGATTCATTCCAGGCATGCAAGGATGGTTCAAAATATGAAAGTCTGTCAATGTAATACACCATATAAACAAACTCAAAAAAAAACACATGATCATCTCACTAGATGCTGAAAAGGCATTTGACAAAATCCAACACCCCTTCATAATAAAGGTCTTGGAGCGATCAGGAATACAGGGAACATATTTAAACTAATAAAGGCAATTTACAGCAAGCCAACAGCCAACATCAAATTAAATGGAGAGAAACTCAAAGCAATTCCACTAAAATCAAGAACGAGGCAAGGCTGTCCGCTCTCCCCATACTTATTCAATATAGTACTTGAAGTTCTAGCCAGAGCAATAAGACAACATAAGGAGATTAAGAGGATACAAATTGGAAAGGAAGAAGTCAAGCTTTCCCTATTTGCAGATGACATGATAGTATACTTGAGCAACCCCAAAGATTCCACCAAGGAACTGACACAGCTTTAAACACCTTCAGCAACATAGCAGGATACAAGATCAACTCAAAAAAATCAGTAGCCCTCCTATATACAATGGACAAAGAAGCAGAGAAAGAAATCAGAGATACATCACCCTTTACTATAGTCACAAATGACATAAAATACCTTGGGGTAACACTAACCAAGCAAGTGAAGGACCTATATGACAAGAACTTTAAGTCCCTGAAAAAAAGAAATTGAAGAAGATGTCAGAAAATGGAAAGATCTCCCATGCTCATGGATAGGCAGGACTAACATAGTAAAAATGGCAATCTTACCAAAAGCAATCTACAGAATTAATGCAATCCCCATCAAAATACCAACATAATTCTTCACAACCTGGAAAGAATAATACTCAACTTCATATGGAAAAACAAAAAACCCAGGGTAGCCAAAAGAATCCTGTACAATAACACAACCTCTGGAGGCCAAAAGAATCCTGTACAATAACACAACCTCTGGAGGCATCACGATCCCTGACTTCAAGCTGTACTATAGAGCTACAGTAATAAAAAACAACTTGGTACTGGCATAAAAACCGACATGTGGACCAATGGATTCGAATTGAAGACCCTGACATTAATCCACACACCTATGAACATATAATTTTTGACAAAGAAGCCAAAAGTGCACAATGGAAAAAAGAAAGCATCTTTAACAAATGGTGCTGGCAAAACTGGATATTAACATGTAGAAGACTGCAAATAGATCCATATCTATCACCGTGCACAAAACTTAAGTCCATGTGGATCAAGGACCTCAACATAAATCCAGCTACTCTGAACCTGCTAGAAGAAAAAGTAGAAAGTAGTCTTGAACACATTGGCATAGGAGACCACTTCCTAAATAGAACACCAGTAGCACAGAAACTGAGAAAAACAATCAATCAATGGGACCTCTTGAAACTGAGAAGCTTTTGTAGAGCAAAGGATATGGTCAACAAGGCAAAGCAACAGCCTACAGAATGGGAAAAGATCTTCACCAACCCCACATCTGACAGAGGACTGATATCCAGAATATATAAGGAACTCAAGAAATTAGACATCAAAATGCCCAACAATCCAATTAAAAAATGGGCTATAGAACTAAACAGAGAATTCTCAACAGAGGAAACACAAATGGCTGAAAGACATTTAAGAAATTGCTCATCATCCCTAATCATCAGGGAAATGCAAATCAAAACAACTCTGAGATACCACCTGTCAAAATAGCTAAGATCAAAAACACTGAAGACACCTTATGCTGGAGAGAATGTGGAGCCAGGGGAACTATCCTCCACTGCTGGTGGGAATGCAAGCTTGTACAACCACTTTGGAAATCAATATGGCGCTTTCTTAGAAATGTGGGAATCCACAAGATCCAGCTATACCACTCTTGGGCATATACCCAAGGAATGCTCAACCACACCACAAGAGCACTTGTTCAGCTATGTTCATATCAGCATTGTTTGTAATAGCCAGAACATGGAAACAACCTAGATGCCCTTCAACTGAAGAATGGATAAACAAAATGTGGTATATATACACAATGGAATACTACTCAGCAGAGAAAAACAATGACATCATGAGGTTTGCAGACAAATGGATGGATCTAGAAAAAAATCATCCTGAGTGAGGTAACCCAGACTCAGAAATACAAACATGGTATGTACTCACTCAAAGGAGGATACTAGATGTGGAACAAGGATGACTGGCCTGCTACTCACATCACTAGGGAGGCTACTTGGAAAACAGGACCCCAAAAAAGACACCGGGATCGCCCAATGACAGAGAAATGGAATGAGATCTACATGAACTGCCTGGACATGAGTGGGGGTAGTGAAGGGCGAAGGTCGAGGGAAAGAGAGCTTGGGGGAGCGGAAGATCCCAGCTGGATCAACAACAGAGAGGGAGAACAAGGAATAGGAGACCATGGAAATGAACACCACATGAGAATAGGAAGAAGCAAAGTGCTAGAGAGGCCCACAGAAATCCACAAAGATACCCCCACAACAGACTGCTGGCAATGGTCGAGAGACAGCCCAAACTGTCCTACTCTGGTGATGGGATGGCCAAACACCCTAATTGTCGTGCTAGAAACCTCATCCAACTACTGAGGGATCTGGATGCAGAGATCCATGACTAGGCCCCAAGTGGATCTCTGGGAGTCCAATTAGCGAGAATGAGGAGGGTTTATATGAGTGAGAATTGTTGAGACCAAGGTTGGTTAAAGCACAGGGACAAATAGCCAAACGAACGGAAACATATAAAAGATGAACCAATGGCTGAGGGGTCACCAACTGGATCAGGCCCTCTGAGTGGGTGAGACAGTTGATTGACCTGATCTGTTTGGGAGGCATCCAGGCAGTGGGACCGGGTCCTGTGCTCATTGCATGAGTTGGCTGTTTGAAACCTAGGGCCTATGCAGGGTTGCTTGGCTCGGCCTGGGAGCAGGGGACTGGACCTACCTGGACTGAGTCGACCAGGTTGATATCAGGCTGCGGGGAAGGCTTTGCACTGGAGGAGATGGGAATGGGGGGTGGGTTTGGGAGGGAAGGTGGGGGGAAGGTGAGGGGGGCGGGAGGGGGGAGAACAAGGGAATCCGTGGCTGATATGTAGAACTGAATTGTGCTGCAAAATAAAAATTTAAAAAAATATGTTGGGTACACTTAAGGCCCAGTGCTATCTTTACCCTCTTCAGCTTACAATCTTGGTAGAATGAAATACTTGCTAAACAAGTCAACAAATGCATATACAAAATTTCAATTTTTAATGTACAATGGATTATCTGTGAGCTACATTCAAAACACTGCACCAGGATGGTCAGAGGTGGCTTTTATAGGTTTTGGATCTTTGCATCAAGGCTTAAAAATGGCAGGTGGAAAGAAGAAGCCTACAGTAAGGGAGAAGAACCTCCAGATATAAGAAGACTGAGTGCCAAGCTGTTAAGTAGTGTTCTGGATACCCAAGGAAAACTCATGAAATGTTGTGACTGGAGTGGATTCAGCGGGATTGGGAATTCTTTAGGGTAAGACAGGCTACACAGGAAGGCTGGTAGCTGGTAATGCCTTTGGACCACTCTAGACATGTATGAGTTTTACTTAGGGTGAGATAAGAATCCTCTACAGGGTATTAGTCAAAGGAGATACATACATCTTTGTTTCAAATGGATGACCCCCCTAGTGTGGGAAATAGAGTTGAATAGATAGTAGGAGGAAAAACAAGAGGGGACATAGCAATCTCAATACATAATGGATGGAGATACAGCACCAATATGGTGGATGTGGTCAGATCCAGGATATATTTAAAAGGATGAACTGACAGCTCTTCTGTGACATTGAATGTAGAATGTGACATTCATTAAGAAAGCGAGGAATCTTATGGACCTGGGTTAAGCGATTTATCGAAGGAGATTGCTTTCTGGTGAAACAAAAAAGACTGTAGAAGAAACTGCTTGGCAAGTGTGTCCAGAACCAAGAGTTTACATTCAGATATGTGAGTTCAAAGTGTCTATTGAAGACTTAAGTGGGCATGTTCCACAGACAAATTAAGACATATTTCAAGGACTCCAAGGGACTCTGAAAGCAGATCCTACATACCATTCCAATCTGTACAAGTGTGCTTCTTCTGTTCCTAGGTGACTTATTGAATGTGCATATATTAAAATTTCTTGCTTGTTTATCTGATCTCCAACAGCAAGATATAGGTAAGAAGTAGCTTTTTATCTTGCTCAATTTAGGAGCTCAATAAAGTCTGATTAATTGAAAAAAGAGTTGTTTTCTGGAGAGGAAAGTCACTATTGCACTCCCATTGCCATACACAGTACAAATAGCACTCACGTCTGTTCGCAGCAAGTACAGAGTATTGGACTGACTAGAAACTACTGTTCCTGTTAGTTTCCTAAGCAGAGGTGAACAAAGTATGGCCCATGTGTGTTGGAAGCACAGTTCTTTTGTTCTGTGCAAGTTGACTTTTCTGGCCCTATGGGAAACACAGTAGTGTAGAAGAGTGCTGTTTTCTCAAACGCAGAGTGTGTTTCTTGTAAGGCGAGCTTGTGTTTGTTTGCCATTCATAAACGGAGTTGAATCACATGCAGTTTCTGGTCCTACCAGCAAGAGTTGTTTACTCTTAAGTAAAGTCACTATTGTGCTGCCAATGCAGGACAGTGCAAATAGCACTCATGTCTGTTCCCAGCAAGTACAGTGTATTGGACTGAAGAGAAGCTACTGTTCTTGTCAGTTTCCTAAGGAGATTTGAACTAGATATGGCCCGTGTGTGGAGGAAGCAAATTTCTTTTGTTCTGAGCAAGCTCACTCTTCTGGCCCTTTCAGAAACACTGTAGAGTAGAAGAGCACTCTTTTCTCCAATCCAGAGAGTATTTCTTGTAAGGCGAGCTAGTGTTTGTTTTCCATTCATAAATGGAGATGAATAGCATGCAGTTTCTGGTCCTATGAGCAAGAGTTGTTTTCTGGTAAGGAAAGTCACTATTGTTTCACCATTGACATACACAGTGCAAATACCACTCGCGTCTGTTCCCACCAAGTACAGTGTATTGGACTGAAGAGAAGCTACTGTCTTGTCAATTTCCTAAGCAGAGTTAAACTTGATATGGCCCGGGTTTGTAGGAAGCACAGTTATTTGTTCTAAGCAAGCTCGCTGTTCTGACCGTATGGAAACACAGAAGAGTAGAAGAGTGCTCTTTTCTCAAAAGCAGAGTGTGTTTTTCTAAGGCATGCTAGTGTTTGTTTCCCATTCATGAATGGAGTTGAATCAAAGCAGTTTCCCATTCTACGAGCAAGAGCTGTTTTCTGGTAAGGAAAGTCACTATTGTGCTTCTATTACTATACACAGTGCAAATAGCACTCGCGGCATTTCCCAGCAATTACAATGTGTTGGACTGAAGTGAAGCTACTGTTCTTGTCAGTATCCTAAGCAGAGTAAAAGTAGATATGCCCCGTGTGTAGAAAGCACAGTTCTTTTGTTCTGAGCAAACTCACTGTTCTGGCCCTATGGAAACACAGTAAGGTAGAAGAGTGCTCTTTTCTCAAAAACAGAGTGTGTGTTTTAAGGCAAGCTCATGGTTGTTTCCAATTCATAAACAGAGTTGAATCACATGCAGTTTCTGGTTCTACGAGCAAGAGTTGTTTTTTGGTAAGAAAAGTCACTATTTTGCTCCCATTGCCATACACACGGCAAATGGGACTAGAGTCTGTGTTCAGCAAGTACAGTGTATTGGACTGAAGAGAAGCTATTGTTTTTGTCAATTTCCTAAGAAAAGTTGAACTAGATATGGCATGTGGGTATAGGAAGCACAGTTTTTTTTGTTCTGAGCAAGCTAACTGTTCTGGTCATATAGGAAACAAGTAGAGTAGAACAATACACTTTTCTCAAAAGCAGAGTGTGTTCCTTGTAAGGCAAGCTAGTGTTTGTTTTCCATACATAAATGGAGTTGGATCACATGCTATTTCTGGTCCTACGAGCAAGAGTTGTTTTATGGTAAGGAAAGACACTGTTGTGCTCCAATTTCCATACACAGTGCAAGTAGCACCTGGGTCTGTTCCCAGGAAGTACAGTGTGTTGGAGTGAAGAGAAGCTACTCTTCTATTCAGATTCCTAGGCCAAGTTGAACTAGATATGCCCCGTGTGTCTAGGAAGCACAGTTCTTTTTTTCTGAGCAATCTGACTGTTCTGGCCCTAAAGAAAACACAGTTGAGCAGAAGAGTGCTCTATTCTCAAAAGCAGAGAGAGTTTCTTGTAAGGCGAGAAGTGTTTGTTTCCCATCCATTAATGGAGTTGAATCACATGCACTTTCGAGTCCTACGAGCAAGAGTTGTTTTCTGGTAAGGAAAGTCACTATTGCCCCATTGCCATACACAGTGGAAATATCACTCGCGTCAGTTCCCAGTAAGAACAGTGTATTGGACTGAAGAGAAGCTACTGTTCTTTTCAATTTCCTAAGAAGAGTTGAAGTAGATATAGCATGTGTGTGTAGGAAGCACATTTCTTTTCTTCTGAGCAAACTCACTGTTCTGGCCCTATGGAAACACAGTAGGGTAGAAGAGTGCTCTTTTCTCAAAAACAGAGTGTGTTTTTTAAGGTGAGCTCATGGTTGTTTCCCATTCATAAACGGAGTTGAATCACATGCAGTTTCTGGTCCTATGAGCAAGAGTTGTTTTTTGGTAAGGAAAGTCACTATTTTGCTCCGATGGCCATACACACGGCAAATGGGACTAGAGTCTGTGTTCAGCAAGTACAGTGTATTGGACTGAAGAGAAGCTATTGTTTTTGTCAATTTCCTAAGAAGAGTTGAACTAGATATGGCACGTGGGTATAGGAAGCACAGTTTTTTTGTTCTGAGCAAGCTAACTGTTCTGGTCCTATAGGAAACAAGTAGAGTAGAACAGTACACTTTTCTCATTAGCAGAGTGTGTTCCTTGTAAGGCAAGCTAGTGTTTGTTTCCCATACATAAACGGAGTTGGATCACATGCTATTTCTGGTCCTACGAGAAAGAGTTGTTTTCTGGAGAGGAAAGTCACTATTGCGCTCCCATTGCCATTCACAGTGCAAATAGCACTGGCGTCTGTTCCCAGCAAGTACAGTGTATTGGACTGAAGAGAACCAACTGTTCTTGTCAGTTTGCTAAGATTTGAAATAGATATGACCCATATGTGTAGAAAGCAAAGTTCTTTCGTTCTGAGGAAGCTCACGGTTGTGGCCCTACAGGAAACAGAGTAGAGTTAAGAGTAATCTCTTCTCAAAATCAGCATGTGTTTCTTGTAAGGAAAGCCAGTGTTTGTTTCCCATTCATAAACGGAGTTGAATCACATGCAGTTTCTGGTCCTACCATCAAGAGTTGTTTTCTGGAAAGGAAAGTCACTATTTCTCTCCCTTTGCCATACACAGTACAAATAGCACTCGTGTCTGTTCCCAGCAAGTACAGAGTATTGGACTGACTAGAAGCTACTGTTCCTGTTAGTTTCCTAAGCAGAGGTGAACTAAATATGGCCCATGTGTGTTGGAAGCACAGTTCTTTTGTTCTGTGCAAGCTCACTTTTCTGGCCCTATGGGAAACACAGTAGTGTAGAACAATGCTGTTTTCTCAAAAGCTGAGTGTGTTTCTCGTAAGGCGAGCTAGTGTTTGTTTCGCATTTGTAAACCGAGTTGAATCACATGTAGTTTCATGGTCCTACCAGCAAGAGTTGTTTTATGGTAAGAAAAGTCACTAATGTGCTTCCAATGCATTCACAGTACAAATATCACTCACGTCTGTTCCCAGCAAGTACAGTGTATTAGACTGAAGAGAAGCTACTGTTCTTGTCTGTTTCCTAAGCAGAGTTGAACTATATATGTGCCGTGTTTTTGTGAAGAATAGTTCTTTTATTCTGTGCATGAAACACTGTTCTGGACATACAGGAAACAGAGTAGAGTAGAAGAGTGCTCTTTTCTCAAAAGCAGAGTGTGTTTCTTGTAAGGCAAGTTAGAGTTTGTTTCCCACTCATAAACGGAAGTGAATCACATGAAGTTTCTCGTCATATGAGCAAGAATTGTTTTCTGGTAAGGAAAGTCACTATTGTGCTCTCATTGCCATTCTCACTGCAAATAGCACTCGCGTCTGTTCCCAGCAAGTACAGTGTATTGGACTGAAGAGAAGCTACTGTTCTTGTCAGTTTCCTAAGCAGATTTGAACTAGATATGGCCCATGAGTGTAGGAAGCACAGTTCTTTTGTTTTGAGCAAGCTGACTATTCTGGCCCAATGGAAACACTGTATTTTAGAAGAGTGCTCTTTTCTCAAAAGCAAAGTGTATTTCTTATAAGGCGAGCTAGTGTTTGTTTCCCATTCATAAACTGAGTTGAATCACATGCAGTTTCTAGTCCTATGAGCAAGAGTTGTTTTCTGGTAAGGAAAGACCCTATTGAGTTCCCATTGATATACACAGTGCATATAGCACTCTCGTCTGTTGCCAGCAAGTACAGTGTATTGGATTGAAGAGAAGCTACTGTTCTTGTCAGTTTCCTAACCAGATTTGAAGTAGAATTGGCCAGTGTATGTAGGAACCACATTTCTTTTGATCTGAGCAAGCTCACTGATCTTGCCTTATAAAAAACATAGTCAGGGGGAAGAGTGCTCTTTTCTCAAAAGCAGAGTGTGTTTCTTGTAAGGCGAGCCAGTGTTTTTTTTTTTCAATTCATAAACGAAGTAAAATTACATGCAGTTTCTGGTCCTAAGAGCAAGAGATGTTTTCTGTTAAGGAAAGTCACTATTGATCTCCCATTGCCATACACAGTACAAATGGCACTCGCGTCTGTTGCAAGCAAGTACAGTGTTTTGGACTGAAGAGAAGCTACTGTTCTTGTCAGTTTCCTAAGCAGAGGGTATGGCCCATGTGTGTAGGAAGCAAAGTTCTTTTGTTCTGAGCAAGATCACTCTTCTGGCCCTATGGAAACCCCGTAGAGTAGAAGAGTGCACTTTTCTCAAAAGCAGAGTGTGTTTCTTGTAATGGGAGGTAGTGTTTGTTTCCCTTTCTTAAATGGAGTTGAATCACATGTAGTATCTGGTCTACGAGCAGAAGTTGTTTTCTTGTAAGGAAATCACTATTGTGCTCCCATTACCATACAAATTGCAAATAGCAATCATTCTGTTACCAGTCATTACAGTGTATTGAACTGAAGAGAAGCTACTGTTCTTGTCAGTTTCCTAAGCAGAGTTGAACTAGATATGGCCAGTGTGTGTAGGAAGCACAATTCTTTTGTTCTGAGCAAGCTCACTGTTCTGGCCGTATAAAAAACACAGTAGAGTAGAAGGGTACTCCTTTCCCAAAAGCAGAGTGTGTTTCTTGTAAGGCGAGCTAGCATTTGTTTCCCATTTATAAAGGGAGTTGAATCACATGCAGTTTCTGGTCCTTCCGAGCAAGAGTTGTTTTCTGGTAAAGAAAGTCACTATTGTGCTCTCATTGCCTTGCACAGTGCAAGTAGTACTCGAGTCTGTTTTCAGCATTACTGTTTGTTGTACTGAAGAGAAGCTACGGTTATTGTCAGTTTCCTAAGCATAGTTGAACTATATAAGGCCTGTGTGTGGAGGAAGCACAGTTCTTTTCTTCTGAGCAAGCTCAATCTTCAGGCCCTATAGGAAGCACAGTAGAGTAGAAGAGTGTTCTTTGGTCAAAAGAAGAGTGTGTTTCTTGTAAGGCGAGCTAGTGTTTGTTTCCCATTCATAAACAAAGTAGAATTACATGCAGTTTCTGGTGCTATGAGCAAGAGTTATTTTCTGGTAAAAAAAAAAGTCACTATTGAGCTCCCATTGCCATACGCAGTGCAAATAGCACTCGCGTCTGTTACCAGCAAGTACAGTGTATTGGATTGAAGATAAGCTACCGTTCTTGTCAGTTTCCAAAGCAGAGTTGAACTAGATATGGCCCGTGTGTGTAGGAAGCACAGTTCTTTTGTTCTGAGCAAGTTCGTGTTCTGGCCCTATAGGAAACACAGTAGAGTAGAAGAGTGCTCTTTTCTCAAAAGCAGAGTGTGTTTCTTGGAAGGCGAGTTAGTGTTTGTTTCCCATTCATAAACAGAAGTGAATCTCATGCAGTTTCTATTCCTACGAACAATAGATGTTTTCTGATAAGGAAAGTCACTATTATGCTCCCATTGCCATACACAGAACAAATAGCACTCGCATCTGTTCCCAGGAAGTACAGTGTATTTGACTGAAGAGAAGCTACTGTTCTTGTCAGTTTCCTATACAGAATTGAACTAGATATGACCCGTGTGTGTAGGAAGCACAGTTCTTTTATTCTGAAAAAGCACACTGTTCTGGCTTTATAGGAAACACAGTAGAGTAGAAGAGTGCTCTTTTCTAAAAAAACAGAGTGTGTTTCTTGTAAGGCGAGCTAGTGTCTGTTTCCCATTCATAAACGGAGTTGGATCATATGCAGATTCTGGTTCTATGAGCAAGAGTTGTTTTCTGGAAAGACAGTCACTACTGCACTCCCATTGTCATACACAGTGAAAATAGCCCTCACGTCTGTTCCAATCAAGTACAGTGTACTGGACTGAAAAGAAGCTACTGTTCCTGTCAATTACCTATGCAGAGATGAACTAGATATGGTCCCTCTTTGTAGGAAGCACAGTTCTTTTGTTCTGAACAAGCTCACTCTTCTGGCCCTACAGGAAACACAGTAGAGTAGAAGAGTGCTCTTTTCTCAAAAGTGAAGTGTTTTTCTTGTTAGGGGAGCTAGTGTTTAATTCAAATTCATAAATGGAGTTGAATCACATGCAGTTTCTGGTCCTATGAGCAAGAGTTGTTTTCTGGAAAGGAAAGTCACTATTGCGCACCCATCTCCATACATTGTGCAAATAACACTCACATCTGTTCCCAGCACACAGTGTATTGGACTGAAGAGAAGCTACTGTTCTTGTCAGTTTCCTAAGCAGAGTTGAACTAGATATGGCCCATGAGTGCAGGAAGCACAGTTCTTTTGTTCTGAGCAAGCTCAATCTTCTGGCCCTATAGAAAACACAGTAGAGTACAAGAGTGCACTTTGCATAAAAGCAAAGTATGTTTCTTGTAAGGCGAGCTAGTGTTTGTTTCCCATTTAAACAAAGTTGAAACACATGCAATTTCTTGTCTTATGAGCAAGAGTTGTTCTCTGGTAAGGAAAGTCACTATTGTGCTCCCATTGCCATACACAGTACAAGTAACACTTGTGCCTGTTCCCTGCAAGTACAGTGTATTGGACTGAAGAGAAGCTACTATTCTTGTCAGTTTCCTAAGCAGAGGTGAACTAGATATGTCCTGTGTGTGCAGGAAGCACAGTTCTTTTGTTCTGAGCAAACTCACTGCTCTGGACCTATGGAAACACAGTAGAGAAGAAGTGTGCTCTTTTCTCAAAAACAAAGTATGTTTCTTGTAAGGCGATCCTGTGTTTGTTTCCCATTCATAAATGTATTTGAATTACAAGCAGTTTCTGGTCCAATGAGCAAGAGTTGTTTTCTGGAAAGGACAGTCACTATTGTGCTCCCATTGCCATACACAGTGAAAATAGCCCTCGTGTCTGTTCCTTCAAGTACAGTGTATTGGACTGAAAAAAAAGCTACTGTTCCTGTCAATTTCCTTTGGAGATTTGAACTAGATATGGTCCCTCTGTGTAGGAAGCAAGGTTCTTTTGTTCTGAACAAGCTCACTCTTCTGGCACTACATGAAACACAGTAGAGTAGAAGAGTAGTCTTTTTTCAAAATCAAAGTGTGTTTCTTGGAAGGCGAGCTAGTGTTTGTTTCCTATTCATAAATGGAGGTGAATCTCATGCAGTTTCTATTCCTATGAACAATAGATATTTTCTGGTAAGGAAAGTCACTATTGAGCTCCCATTTCCATACACAGAACAAATAGCACTCGCATCTGTTCCCTGGAAGTACAGTGTATTGGACTGAAGAGAAGCTACTGTTCTTGTCAGTTTCCTATACACAATTGAACTAGATATGGCCCGTGTGTGTAGGAAGCACAGTTCTTTTATTCTTAAAAACGCACACTGTTCTGGCTTTAATGGAAACACAGTAGAGTAGAAGAGTGCTCTTTTCTCAAAAGCAGAGTGTGTTTCTTGTAAGGCGAGCTAGTGTCTGTTTGCCATTCATAAATGGAGTTGAATCACATGCAGATTTTGGTTCTACAAGCAAGAGTTGTTTTCTGGTAAGGAAAGTCACTATTATGCTCCTATTGACATACACAGTGCAAATAGCCCTGGCATCTGTTCCAATCAAGTACAGTGTATTGGACTGAAAAGAAACTACTGTTCTTGTCAGTTTCCTAAGCAGAGTTGAACTAGGTATGGCCCATGTGTAGGAAGCGCAGTTCTTTTGATCTGAGCAAGGTCACTCTTCTGTCCCTATAGGAAACACAGTAGAGTAGAAGAGTGCTCTTTTCTCAAAAGCAGATGTGTTTCTTTTAAGCCGAGCTAGTATTTGTTTCTCATTGATAAACGGAGTTGAATTACATGCAGTTTCTGGTCCTATGAGCAAGAGTTATTATGTGGTATGGAAAGCCACAATTGTGCTCCCATTGTCATACACCATTCAAATTGCACTCGTGTCTGTTCCCTGCAAGTACAGTGTATTGGACTGAAGGGAAGCTACTGTTCTTGTCAGTTTCTAGCACAGAGTTGAACTGTATATGTCCCGTGTGTGAAGGAAGCACAGTTCTTTTTTTCTGAGCAAGGTCCAAGGTCAGGCCTTATAGCAAACTCAGTAGATTAGAAGAGTAATCTTTCTCTAAAAGAGAGTGTGTTTCGCGTTAGGCAAGGAAGTGTTTGTTTCCCATTGATAAACAAAGTTGAATCACATGCAGTTTCTGGTCCTATGAGCAGGAGTTGTTTTCTGGTTAGGAAAATCACTATTGCACTCCCATTTTCATACACTGTGCAATAGCACTCGCATGTGTTCCCAGCAAGTACAGTGTATTGGACTGAAGAGAAGTTATTGTTCTTGTCAGTTTCCAAAGCTGAGCTTAAGTAGATGTGCCCCGTGTGTGTAGGTAGAACAGTTCTTTTTTTCTGTGCAGGCTAACTGTTCTGGGCGTATGTACAGAGTGCTCTTTTCCCAAAAGCATAGTATGTTTCTTGTAAGGCGAGCTAGTGTTTGTTTCCCATTCATAAACGGAGTTGAATCACATGCAGTTTCTGGTCCTATGAGCAACATTTGTTTTCTGGTAAGGAAAGACACTACTGCACTTACTTTGCCATACACAGTACAAATAGCTCTCATGTCTGTTCCCAGCAAGTACAGTGCATTGGAATGAAAAGAACTATTGTTCATGTCAATTTCCTAAGCAGAGTTGAACTAGATATGGCCCGTGTGTTTAGGAAGCACAGTTCTATTGTTCTGAGAAAGTTCACTGTTCTGGCCCAATAGGAAACACAATAGAGTAGAAGAGTGGTCTTTTCTCAAAAGCAGAGTGTGTTTTTTGTAAGGCAAGCTAGTGTTTGTTTCCCATTGATATAGAGTGTTGAATCACATGCAGTTTCTGGTTTTATGAGCAGGAGTTGTTTTGTGGTAAGGAAAGTCACTATTGTGTTTCTCTTGCCATAAATAGTGGAAATAGCACTGGCATCTGTTCTCAGCAAGTACAGTGCATTGGACTGAAGAGAATCTACTGTTCTCTCAGTGTTCTAAGCAGAGTTGAACTAGATTTCGTCCGTGTGTGTAGTAAGCACAGTTGATTTGTTCTGAGCAAACTCACAGTTCTGGCCTGTGGAAACACAGTAGAGTAGAAGAGTGCTCTTTCCTCAAAAGCAGAGTGTGTTTTTTATAAGGTGAGCTAGTATTGTTTCCCATTGATAATCGGCATTGAATCACATGCAGTTTCTGGTCCTACAAGTAAGAGTTGTTTTCTGGTTAAAAAAAAAGTCACTATTGCACTCCCATTACCATACACAGTGCAAATAGCACTAGAATGTTTCCTGGGAAGTACAGTGTATTGGACTGAAGAGAAGATACTGTTCTTGTCAGTTTCCTATACAAAATTGAACTAGATATGGCCCGTGTGTGTAGGAAGCACAGTTCTTTTATTCTCAGCAAGCTCAATGTTCTGGCCCTATAGTAAACACAGTAGAGTAAAAGAGTGCTCTTTTCTCAAAAGCAGAGTGTGTTTCTTGTAAGGCGAGCTAAAGTCTGTTTCCCATTCATAAACGGAGTTGAACCACATGCAGTTTCTGGTCCTACGAGCAAGAGTTGTTTTCTGGTAAGGAAAGTCACTACTCTGCTCTCATTGTCATACACAGTGCAAATAGCACTAACGTCTGTTTTCATCAAGTACAGTGTATTGGACTAAACAGAAGTTACTATTTTTGTCAGTTTCCTAAGAAGAGTTGAACTAGATATGGCGCGTGTGTGTAGGAAGCACAGTTCTATTGTTCTGAGCAAGCTCAATGTTCTAGCCCTGTGAAAATACAGTAGAGTAGAAGAGTCCTCTTTTTTTTCAAAAGCAGATGTGTTTCTTGTAAGGCGAGCTAGTATTTTTTCCCATTTATAAATGGAGTTGAATTACATGCATTTTCTGGTCCTACGAGCAAGAGTTGTTTTCTAGTAAGGAAAGTCATTATTGCGCTCCCATTGAAATACACAGTACAAATAGCACTCGTGTCTGTTCCCAGGAAGTACAGTGTATTGGACTGAAGAGAAGCTACTTTTCTTGTCAGTTTCCTATACAGAATTGAACTAGATATGGCCCATGTGTGTATGAAGCACAGTTCTTTTATTCTGAGCAAGCTCACACTCTGGCCTTATAGAAAACACAGTAGAGAAGAGTGCTCTCTTCTCAAAATCAGTCGGTGTTTCTTGTAAGGCTAGCTAGTCTTTGATTCCCATTAATAAACAGAGTTGAATCACTTGCAGTATCTGGTCCTATGTGCAAGAGTTGTTTTCTGGTAAGGAAAGTCACTATTGTTTTCCTGTGCCATAAACCGTGCAAATAGCACTCGCATCTGTTCCTAACAAGTACAGTGCATTGGACTGAAGAGAAGCTACTGTTCTTGTCGGTTTCCTAAGCAGAGTTGAACTAGATATGACGCGTGTGTGTAGTAAGAACAGGTCTTTTGTTCTGAGCAAGCTCACTGTTCTGGCCTTGTGGAAACACGGTATTGTTGAAGAGGGCTATTTTTTAAAAGCAGAGTGTGTTTCTTGTAAGGCAAGCTATTGTTTGTTTCCCATTCATAAACGGAGTTGAATCACATGCAGTTTCTGGTCCTACATGCAAGATTTGTTTTCTGGTAAGGAAAGTCACTATTGTGCTCCCATTGCCATACACAGTGTAAATAGCACTCTTGTCTGTTCCCAGCAAGTACAGTGTATTGGACTGAAGAGAATCCACTGTTCTTGTGAATTTCTTAAGCAGAGTTGAACTAGATATGTTCTGTGTGTAGGAGGCACAGTTCTTTTGCTCTGAACAAGCTCATTGCTCTGGCCATATAGGAAACACAGTGGAGTAGAAGAGTGCTATTTTATCAAAAGCAGAGTGTGTTTCAAGTAAGGCGAGCTACTGTTTGCTACCGATTCATAAAAGGAGTTGAATCACATGCAGTTTCTGGTCCTATGAGCAAGAATTGTTTTCTGGTAAGAAAAGTCACTATTGTGCTCCCATTGTCATACACAGTGCAAATCGCACTGGTGTCTGTTCCCAGCAAGTACAGTGTATTGGACTGAAGAGAAACTTCTGTTCTTGTCAGTTTCTTAAGCAGAGTTGAACTAGATAAGGCACGTGTGTGTAGGAAGCACAATTTTTTTGTTCTGAGCAATCTCACTGTTCTTGCACTATGGAAACACATTACAGTAGAAGAGTGATTTTTTATCAAAAGCAGAGTTTGTTTCTTATAAGGCAAGGTAGTGTTTGTTTCCCATTCATAAATGGAGTTGAATCACATGCAGTTTCTGGTCCTACGAGAAAGAGTTGTTTTCTGGTAAGGAAAGTCACTATTGCATTCCCATTGCCATACACAGTGCAAATAGCACTCGCGTCTGTACCCAGCAAGTACATTGTATCAGACTGAACAGAACTACAGTTTTTTGTCAGTTTCCTAAGCAGAGTTGTACTAGATATGGCCCATGTGTAGGAATCACAGTTCTTTTGTTCTGAGCAAGCTCTCTGTTCTGGCACTGTAGGAAACACAGTAGAGTAGAAGAGTGCTCTTTTCTCAAAAGCAGAGTGTGTTCTCGAAGGAAAGCTAGTGTTTATTTCCCATTCATAAATGTAGTTGAATCATTTGCAGCTTCTGATCCTAGAAGCAAGAGATGTTTTCAGGTTGGAAAGTCACTATTGCGCTCTCATTGCCATAAAAAGTAAAAATAGCACTCGTGTCTGTTCCCAGCGAGTACAGTGTATTGGACAGAAGAGAAGCTACTATTCTTGTCAGTTTCCTAAGCAGAGTTGTACTATATATGGCCCGTGTGTATAGGAAGCACAGTTCTTTTATTCTGAGCAAGCTTACTCTTCTGGCCCTATAGGAAACACAATAGAGTAGAAAAGAGCTCTTTTCTCAAAAGCAGAGTGAATTTCAGATAAGGCGATCTAGTGTTTGTTTCCCATTCATAAACGGAGTTGGATCACATGCAGTTTCTGATCCTAAGAGCAAGAGTCGTTTTCTGGTAAAGAAATTTACTATTGTACTCTCAATGCCATATACAGTACAAATAACACTTGCGTCTCTTCCCAGCAAGTACAGTGTATTGGACTGAAGAGAAGGTGCTGTACTTGTTAATGTCCTAAGGAGAGTTGAACTAGGTATGGTCCGTGTGTGTAGGAAGCACAGTTCTTTTGTTCTAAGCAAACACACTGCTCTGTTGCTGTGGAAACACAGTAGAGTAGAAGAGTGTTCTTTTCTCAAAATCAGAGTGTGTTCCTTGTAAGGCGAGCTATTGTTTGTTTCCCATTCATAAACGGAGATGAATCACATGCAGTTTCTATTCCTACGTGCAAGAGTTGTTTTCTGTTAAGGAAAGTCATTACTGTGCTCCCATTGCCACATACACTGCAAATAGCACTGGCGTCTGTTCCCAGCAAGTACAGTGTATTGCACTGAAGATAAGCTACTATTCTTGTCAGTTTCCAAAACTGAGTTGAACTACATATGGCCCGTGTGAGTAGGAAGCACAGTTCTTTTGTTCTGAGCAAGCTCACTTCTGGCCTTTTAGGAAACACAGTAGAGTAGAAGAATGCTCTTTTCTCAAAAGCAGAGTGTGTTTCTTGTAAGGTGAGTTAGTGTTGTTTCCAATTCATAAATGGAGTTGAATCACATGCAGTTTCTGGTCCTACAAGCAAGAGTTGTTTTCTGGTAAGGAAAGTCACTCTTGCGCTCCCAATGCCATATACAGTGCATATAGTTCTTGCATATGTTCCCAGCAAGTAAAGTGTATTGGGCTGAGGAGAATCTACTGTTCTTGTCAATTTCCTAAGGAGAGTTGAAGTAGATATGGCCCGAGTGTGTAGGAAGCACAGTTCTTTTGTTCTGAGCAAGCTTGTGTTCTGGACCTATAGGAAACACAGTAGAGTAGAAGAGTGCTCTTTTCTCAAAAGCAGAGTGTGTTTCTTGGAAGGCAATCTAGTGTTTGTTTCCCATTCATAAACGGAGATAAATCTCATGCAGTTTCTATTCCTACGAACAAGAGATGTTTTCTGATAAGGAAAGTCACTATTGCGCTCCCATTGCCATACACAGAACAAACAGAACTCGCATCTGTTCCCAGGAAGTACAGTGTATTGGACTGAAGAGAAGCTACTATTCTTGTCAGTTTCCAAAACAGAGTTGAACTAGATATGGCCCGTGTGTGTAGGAAGCACAGTTCTTTTGTTCTGAACAAGCTCACTCTTCTGGCCATACAGGAAACACAGTAGAGTAGAAGAGTGCTCTTTTCTCAAAAGCAAAGTGTTTTTCTTGTTAGGGGAGCTAGTGTTTATTTCAAATTCATAAATGGAGTTGAATCACATGCAGTTTCTGGTCCTATGAGTAAGAGTTGTTTTCTGGAAAGGAAAGTCAGTATTGTGCACCCATCTCCATACACTATGCAAATAACCCTTACGTCTCTTCCTAGCACACAGTGTATTGGACTGAAGAGCAGCTACTGTTCCAGTCAGTTTCCTAAGCAGAGTTGAACTAGATATAGCCCATGAGTGTAGGAAGCACAGTTCTTTTGTTCTGAGCAAGCTCACTCTTCCGGGCCTATAGAAAACACAGTAGAGTAGAAGAGTGCACTTTGCTTAAAAGCAAAGTGTGTTTCTTGTAAGGCGAGCTAGTGTTTGTTTCCCATTAATAAATGGAGTTGAAACACATGCAATTTCTCATTGTATGAGCAAGAGTCGTTCTCTGGTAAGGAAAGTCACTATTTCGCTCCCATTGCCATACACAGTGCAAATAACACTTGTGCCTGTTCCCTGCAAGTACAGTGTATTGGACTGAAGAGAAGCTACTATTCTTGTCAATTTCCTAAGCAGAGGTGAACTAGATATGTCCTGTGTGTGTAGGAAGCACAGCTTTTTTGTTCTGAGCAAACTCACTGCTCTGGACCTATGGAAACACAGTAGAGAAGAAGTGTGCTCTTTTCTCAAAAACAAAGTATGTTTCTTGTAAGGCAATCCTGTGTTTGTTTCCCATTCATAAACGGATTTGAATCACATGCAGTTTCTGGTCCAAAGAGAAGATTTGTTTTCTGGAAAGGACAGTCACTATTGTGCTCCCATTACAATACACAGTGAAAATAGCCCTCGTGTCTGTTCCTTCAAGTACAGTGTATTGGACTGAAAAGAAGCTACTGTTCCTGTCAATTTCCTATGCAGATTTGAACTAGGAATAGTCCCTCTGTGTAGGAAGCACAGTTGTTTTGTTCTGAACAAGCTCACTCTTCTGGCCCTATATGAAACACAGTGGAGTAGAAGAGTGCTCTTTTCTCAAAAGCGAAGTGTTTTTCTTGTAAGGGAATCTACTGTTTATTTCCCATTCATAAACGGAGTTGAATCACATGCAATTTCTGGTCCTATGAGCAAGAGTTGTTTTCTGGAAAGGAAAGTCACTACTGTGCTCCATCTCCATACACTGTGCAAATAGCCCTCATGTCTGTTACCAGCACACAGTGTATTGGACTGAAGAGAAGCTACTGTTCCTGTCAGTTTCCTAAGCAGTGTTGAACTAGATATGGCCGTGTGTGTAGGAAGCACATTCCTTTTGTTCTGAGCAAGCTCACTGTTCTGGCCCTATAGGAAACACAGTAGAGTATAAGAATGCTCTTTTGTAAAAAGCAAAGTGTGTTTCTTGTAAGGCGAGCTAGTGTTTGTTTCCCATTCACAAACGTAGTTGAATCACATGAAGTTTCTTGTCGTACAAGCTAGAGTTCTTTTCCAGTAAGGAAAGTCACTATTGTGCTCCCATTGCCATACAAAGTTCAAATACCACTCACGCCTGTTCCCACCAAGTACAGTGTATTGCACTGAAGAGAAGCTACTGTTCTGGTCAATTTCCTGAGCAGAGTTGAACTAGATATGGCCCGTGTGTGTAGGAAGCACAGTTCTTTTGTTCTGAGCACGGTCACTGTTCTGGCCCTATACGAAACACAGTAGAGTAAAAAGTGCTGTATTCTCAAAAGCAGAGTGTGTTTCTTGTAAGGCGAGCAAGAGTTATTTTGTGGAAATGAAAGTCATTATTACGCTCCCATTGCCATACACAGTGAAAATAGCACTCGCGTCTGTTCCCATCAAATACATTGTATTGGACTGAAGAGAAGCTACTGTTCTTGTAGTTTCCTCAGCAGAGTTGAACTAGATATGGCCTGTGTTTTCAGGAAGCACAGTTATTTTGTTCTGTGCAAGCTCACTCCTCTAGCCCTATAGGAAAAACAGTAGAGTAGAAAAGTGCTCTTTTCTCAAAAGCAGAGTGTGTTTCTTGTAAGGCTAGCTAGTGTTTGTTTCCCATTCATAAACAGAGTAGAATTACTTGCAGTTTCTGGTCCTATGAGCAAGAGTTGTTTTCTGGTAAGGAAAGTCACTATTGAGCTCCAACTTGTATACAAAGTGCAAGTAGCACTAGAGTCTGTTTTCAGCAAGTACAGTATATTGGACTGAAGAGAAGCTACTGTTCTTGTCATTTTCTTAAGCATAGTTGAACTATATATGTCCCGTGTGTGTAGGAAGCACAGTTTTTTGTTTTGAGCAAGCTCACTCTTCCGGCCCTATAGGAAGCACAGTAGAGTAGAAGAGTGCTCTTTTCTCAAAAGAAGAGAGTGTTTCTTGTAAGGCGAGCTAGTGTTTGTTTCCCATTTATAAACGGAGTTGAATCACATACAGTTTCTGGTCCTACGAGCAAGAGTTGTTTTCTGGTAAGGAAAGTCACTATTGTGCTCCCATTGCGATACACAGTACAAATAGCACTCGCTTCTCTTCCCCACAAGTACAGTGTATGAGACTGAAGAGAAGCCACTGTTCTTGTCAGTTTCCTAAGCAGAGTTGAACTAGATATGGCCTGTGTATGTAGGAAGCACAGTTCTTTTGCTTTGAGCATACTCACTCTTCTGGTACTATAGGAAACACAGTAGAGTAGAAGAGTGCTCTTTTTTCAAAAGCAGAGTGTGTTTCTTGTAGGGCAAGCTAGTGTTTGTTTCTCATTCATAAACAGATTTGAATCACATACAGATTCTGGTCCTACAAGCAAGAGTTGTTTTCTGGTATGGAAAGTCACTGTTGAGTTAGCAAATTCATACACAGGGCATATAGCACTCATGTCTGTTCCCAGTAAGTACAGTGTATTGGACTGAAGAGAAGCACTGTTCTTGTTAGTTTCTGAGCAGAGTTGAACTAGATATGGCCCTTTGTGTTGTTGAAGCACAGTTTTTTTTTCTGAGCAAACTCACTGTTCTGGCCCTATAGGAAACAAAGTAGAGTAGATGAATGCTCTTTTCTCAAAAGCAGAGTGTGTTTCTTGTAAGGCGAGCTAGTGTTTGTTTCCCATTCATAAACAGAGTTGAATCACATGCAA